>NW_027275133.1:0-67396 GCF_030028105.1 Mobula birostris
GAATAAACCCCACACTCTCACACTGTACCAGAGACTGACAGGTAGAGAATGAACCCCACACTCTCACACTGTACCAGAGACTGACAGGTACAGAATGAACCCCACAATCTCATGCTATACCAGAGACTGACAGGTACAGAATGAGTCCCACACTCTCACACTGTACCAGAGACTGACAGGTACAGAATGAAACCCACACTCTCACACTGTACCAGAGACTGACAGGAATAGAATAAACCCCACACTCTCACACTGTACCAGAGACTGACAGAGACAGAATGAACTCCACACTCTCACACTGTACCTGAGACTGACAGGTACAGAATGAACCCCACACTCTCACACTGTACTAGAGACTGACGGGTCCAGAATGAACCCCACACTCTTGCACTGTACCAGAGACTAACAGGGACAGAATGAACCGAACACTCTCGCACTGTACCAGAGACTGACAGGTAGAGAATGAACCCCACACTCTCACACTGTACCAGAGACTGACAGGTAGAGAATGAACCCCACACTCTCACACTGTACCAGAGACTGACAGAGACAGAATGAACTCCACACTCTCACACTGTACCTGAGACTGACAGGTACAGAATGAACCCGACATTCTCACAGTGTACCAGAGACAGACGGGCACAGAATTAACCGCACACTCTCACACGGCACTAGAGACTGACGGGTCCAGAATGAACCCCACACTCTCGCACTGTACCAGAGACTGACAGGTAGTGAATGAACCCCCCACTCTCACACTGTACCAGAGACTGACAGGTAGAGAATGAACCCCACACTCTCACACTGTACCAGAGACTGACAGGTAGAGAATGAACCCCACACTCTCACAATGTACCAGAGACTGACAGGCACAGAATGAACCCCACACTCTCACACTGTACCAGAGACTGACAGGTACAGAATGAACCCCACACTCTCGCACTGTACCAGAGACTGACAGGTACAGAATGAACCCCACACTCTCTCACTGTACCAGAGACTGACAGGGACAGAATGAACCCCACACTCTCGCACTGTACCAGAGACTGACAGGGACAGAATGAACCCCACACTCTCTCACTGTACCAGAGACTGACAGGGACAGGATGAACCCCACACTCTCGCACTGTACCATAGACTGACTGGTAGAGAATGAACCCCACACTCTCACACTGTACCAGAGACTGACAGGTAGAGAATGAACCCCACACTCTCACACTGTACCAGAGAATGACGGGCACAGAATGAACCCCACACTCTCACACTGTACCAGAGACTGACAGGGACAGAATGAACCCCACACTCTCAGACTGTACCAGAGACTGACAGGTACAGAATAAACCCCACACTCTCACACTGTACCAGAGACTGACAGGTAGAGAATGAACCTCACACTCTCTCACTGTACCAGAGACTGACAGGTACAGAATGAACCCCACACTCTCGCACTGTACCAGAGACTGAATGGTAGAGAATGAACCCCACACTCTCACACTGTACCAGAGACTAACAGGTAGAGAATGAACCCCACACTCTCATACTGTACCAGAGACTGACAGGTACAGAATGAACCCCACACTCTCGCACTGTACCAGAGACTGACAGGGACAGAATGAACCCCACACTCTCACACTGTACCAGAGAGTGACAGGCAGAGAATGAGCCCCACACTCTCACACTGTACCAGAGACTGACAGGTACAGAATGAACCCCACACTCTCACACTGTACCAGAGACTGACAGGTACAGAATGAACCCCACACTCTCGCACTGTACCAGAGACTGACAGGGACAGAATGAACCCCACACTCTCACACTGTACCAGAGACTGACAGGTACAGAATGAACCCCACACTCTCGCACTGTACCAGAGACTGACAGGTAGAGAATGAACCCCACACTCTCACACTGTACCAGAGACTGACAGGTAGAGAATGAACCCCACACTCTCACACTGTACCAGAGACTGACATGTAGAGAATGAACCCCACACTCTCACACTGTAACAGAGACTGACAGGCACAGAATGAACCCCACACTCTCACACTGTACCAGAGACTGACAGGTACAGAATGAACCCCACACTCTCGCACTGTACCAGAGACTGACAGGTACAGAATGAACCCCACACTCTCTCACTGTACCAGAGACTGACAGGGACAGAATGAACCCCACACTCTCGCACTGTACCAGAGACTGACGGGCACAGAATGAACCCCACACTCTCGCACAGTACCAGAGACTGACAGGGACAGAATGAACCCCACACTCTCGCACTGTACCAGAGACTGACAGGGACAGAATGAACCCCACATTCTCTCACTGTACCAGAGACTGACAGGAACAGAATGAACCCCACACTCTCGCAATGTACCAGAGACTGACTGGTAGAGAATGAACCCCACACTCTCACACTGTACCAGAGACTGACAGGGACAGAATGAACCCCAGACTCTCACACTTTACCAGAGAATGACGGGCACAGAATGAACCCCACACTCTCATACTGTACCAGAGACTGACAGGGACAGAATGAACCCCACACTCTCACACTGTACCAGAGACTGACAGGTACAGAATAAACCCCAAACTCTCACACTGTACCAGAGACTGACAGGTACAGAATGATCCCCACACTCTCACACTGTACCAGAGACTGCGGGCACAGAATGAACCCCACAATCTCACACTGTACTAGAGACTGACAGGGACAGAATAAACCCCACACTCTCACACTGTACAAGAGACTGACAGGTACAGATTAACCCCCAGAGTCTCACACTGTACCAGAGACTAACAGGTACAGAATGAACCCCACACTCTCGCACTGTACCAGAGACTGACTGGTAGAGAATGAACCCCATACTCTCTCACTGTACCAGAGACTGACAGGTACAGAATGAACCCCACACTCTCACCCTATACCAAAGACTGACAGGTAGAGAATGAACCCCACACTCTCACACTGTACCAGAGACTGACAGGCACAGAAAGAACCCCACACTCTCACACTGTACCAGAGACTGAATGGTAGAGAATGAACCCCGCACTCTCACACTGTACCAGAGACTAACAGGTAGAGAATGAACCCCACACTCTCATACTGTACCAGAGACTGACAGGTACAGAATGAACCCCACACTCTCGCACTGTACCAGAGACTGACAGGGACAGAATGAACCCCACACTCTCACACTGTAACTGAGACTGACAAGTACAGAATGAACCCCACACTCTCACACTGTAACAGAGAGTGACAGGCAGAGAATGAACCCCACACTCTCACACTGTACCAGAGACTGACAGGTACAGAATGAACCCCACACTCTCGCACTGTACCAGAGACTGACAGGTGCAGAATAAACCCCACACACTCGCACTGTACCAGAGACTGACAGGGACAGAATGAATCCCACACTATCGCACTGTACCAGAGACTGACGGGCACAGAATGAACCCCACACTCTTGCACTGTACCAGAGACTGACAGGGACAGAATGAACCCCGCACTCACGCACTGTACCAGAGACTGACAGGGACAGAATGGTCCCCACTGTCTCTCACTGTACCAGAGACTGACAGGTACAGAATGAACCCCACACTCTCACACTGTACCAGAGACTGACAGGTAAGAGAATGAACCCCACACTCTCACACTGTACCAGAGAATGACGACACAGAATGAACCCACACTCTCACAGTGTACCAGAGACTGACTGGTAGAGAATGAACCCCATACTCTCTCACTGTACCAGAGACTGACAGGTACAGAATGAACCCCACACTCTCACCCTATACCAAAGACTGACAGGTAGAGAATGAACCCCACACTCTCACACTGTACCAGAGACTGACAGGCACAGAATGAACCCCACACTCTCACACTGTACGAGAGACTGACAGGTACAGAATGAACCCACACTCTCGCACTGTACCAGAGACTGACAGGTACAGAATGAACCCCACACTCTCGCACTGTACCAGAGACTGAATGGTAGAGAATGAACCCCGCACTCTCACACTGTACCAGAGACTAACAGGGAAAGAATGAACCGAACACTCTCGCACTGTACCAGAGACTGACAGGTACAGCACGAACCCCACACTCTCACACTGTACCAGAGACTGACGGGCACAGAATGAACCCCACGCTCTTGCACTGTACCAGAGACTGACAGGGACAGAATGAACCCCACACTCTCGCACTGTACCAGAGACTGACAGGGACAGAATGAACCCCACACTCTCACACTGTACCAGAGACTGACAGAGACAGAATGAACTCCACCCTCTCACACTGTACATGAGACTGACAGGTACAGAATGAACCCCATACTCCCACACTGTACCAGAGACTGACGGGCACAGAATGAACCCCACACTCTCACACTGTACTAGAGACTGACGGGTCCAGAATGAACCCCACACTCTTGCACTGTACCAGAGAGTAACAGGGACAGAATGAATCGAACACACTCTCACTGTACCAGAGACTGACAGGTACTGAATGAACCCCACACTCTCACACTGTACCAGAGACTGACAGGTAGAGAATGAACCCCACACTCTCACACTGTACCAGAGACTGACTAGGTACAGAATGAACCCCACACTCTCACACTGTACCAGAGACTGACAGGTACAGAATGAACCCCACACTCTCACACTGTACCAGAGACTGACAGGTACAGAATGAACCCCACACTCTCGCACTGTACCAGAGACTGACAGGTAGAGAATTAACACCACACTCTCACACTGTACCAGAGACTGACAGGTAGAGAATGAACCCCACACTCTCACACTGTACCAGAGACTGACAGGTAGAGAATGAACCCCACACTCTCACACTGTACCAGAGACTGACAGGCACAGAATGAACCCCACACTCTCACACTGTACCAGAGACTGACAGGTACAGAATGAACCCCACACTCTCTCACTGTACCAGAGACTGACAGGGACAGAATGAACCCCACACTCTCGCACTGTACCACAGACTGACGAGCACAGAATGAACCCCACACTCTCGCACTGTACCAGAGACTGACAGGGACAGAATGAACCCCACACTCTCGCACTGTACCAGAGACTGACAGGTACAGAATGAACCCCACACTCTCGCAATGTACCAGAGACTGACTGGTAGAGAATGAACCCCACACTCTCACACTGTACCAGAGACTGACAGGTAGAGAATGAACCCCACACTCTCACACTTTACCAGAGAATGACGGGCACAGAATGAACCCCACACTCTCACAATGTACCAGAGACTGACAGGGACAGAATGAACCCCACACTCTCACACTGTACCAGAGACTGACAGGTACAGAATAAACCCCAAACTCTCACACTGTACCAGAGACTGACAGGTAGAGAATGAACCCCACATTCTCATACTGTACCAGAGACTGACAGGGACAGAATGAACCCCACACTCTCACACTGTACCAGAGACTGCGGGCACAGAATGAACCCCACAATCTCACACTGTACTAGAGACTGACAGGGACAGAATAAACCCCACACTGTCACACTGTACCAGAGACTGACAGGTACAGATTAACCCCCACACTCTCACACTGTACCAGAGACTGATAGGTACAGAATGAACCCCACACTCTCGCACTGTACCAGAGACTGACTGGTAGAGAATGAACCCCATACTCTCTCACTGTACCAGAGATTGACAGGTACAGAATGAACCCCACACTCTCACCCTGTACCAAAGACTGACAGGTAGAGAATGAACCCCACACTCTCACACTGTACCAGAGACTGACAGGCACAGAATGAACCCCACACTCTCACACTGTACCAGAGACTGACAGGTACGGAATGAACCCCACACTCTCGCACTGTACCAGAGACTGACAGGGACAGAATGAACCCCACACTCTCGCACTGTACCAGAGACTGACGGGCACAGAATGAACCCCACACTCTCACCCTATACCAAAGACTGACAGGTAGAGAATGAACCCCACACTCTCACAATGTACCAGAGACTGACAGGCACAGAATGAACCCCACACTCTCACACTGTACGAGAGACTGACAGGTACAGAATGAACCCACACTCTCGCACTGTACCAGAGACTGACAGGTACAGAATGAACCCCACACTCTCGCACTGTACCAGAGACTGAATGGTAGAGAATGAACCCCGCACTCTCACACTGTACCAGAGACTAACAGGGAAAGAATGAACCGAACACTCTCGCACTGTACCAGAGACTGACAGGTACAGCACGAACCCCACACTCTCACACTGTACCAGAGACTGACGGGCACAGAATGAACCCCACGCTCTTGCACTGTACCAGAGACTGACAGGGACAGAATGAACCCCACACTCTCGCACTGTACCAGAGACTGACAGGGACAGAATGAACCCCACACTCTCACACTGTACCAGAGACTGACAGAGACAGAATGAACTCCACCCTCTCACACTGTACATGAGACTGACAGGTACAGAATGAACCCCATACTCCCACACTGTACCAGAGACTGACGGGCACAGAATGAACCCCACACTCTCACACTGTACTAGAGACTGACGGGTCCAGAATGAACCCCACACTCTTGCACTGTACCAGAGAGTAACAGGGACAGAATGAATCGAACACACTCTCACTGTACCAGAGACTGACAGGTACTGAATGAACCCCACACTCTCACACTGTACCAGAGACTGACAGGTAGAGAATGAACCCCACACTCTCACACTGTACCAGAGACTGACTAGGAACAGAATGAACCCCACACTCTCACACTGTACCAGAGACTGACAGGTACAGAATGAACCCCACACTCTCACACTGTACCAGAGACTGACAGGTACAGAATGAACCCCACACTCTCGCACTGTACCAGAGACTGACAGGTAGAGAATTAACACCACACTCTCACACTGTACCAGAGACTGACAGGTAGAGAATGAACCCCACACTCTCACACTGTACCAGAGACTGACAGGTAGAGAATGAACCCCACACTCTCACACTGTACCAGAGACTGACAGGCACAGAATGAACCCCACACTCTCACACTGTACCAGAGACTGACAGGTACAGAATGAACCCCACACTCTCTCACTGTACCAGAGACTGACAGGGACAGAATGAACCCCACACTCTCGCACTGTACCACAGACTGACGGGCACAGAATGAACCCCACACTCTCGCACTGTACCAGAGACTGACAGGGACAGAATGAACCCCACACTCTCGCACTGTACCAGAGACTGACAGGTACAGAATGAACCCCACACTCTCGCAATGTACCAGAGACTGACTGGTAGAGAATGAACCCCACACTCTCACACTGTACCAGAGACTGACAGGTAGAGAATGAACCCCACACTCTCACACTTTACCAGAGAATGACGGGCACAGAATGAACCCCACACTCTCACAATGTACCAGAGACTGACAGGGACAGAATGAACCCCACACTCTCACACTGTACCAGAGACTGACAGGTACAGAATAAACCCCAAACTCTCACACTGTAATAGAGACTGACAGGTAGAGAATGAACCCCACATTCTCATACTGTACCAGAGACTGACAGGGACAGAATGAACCCCACACTCTCACACTGTACCAGAGACTGCGGGCACAGAATGAACCCCACAATCTCACACTGTACTAGAGACTGACAGGGACAGAATAAACCCCACACTGTCACACTGTACCAGAGACTGACAGGTACAGATTAACCCCCACACTCTCACACTGTACCAGAGACTGACAGGTACAGAATGAACCCCCACACTCTCGCACTGTACCAGAGACTGACTGGTAGAGAATGAACCCCATACTCTCTCACTGTACCAGAGATTGACAGGTACAGAATGAACCCCACACTCTCACCCTGTACCAAAGACTGACAGGTAGAGAATGAACCCCACACTCTCACACTGTACCAGAGACTGACAGGCACAGAATGAACCCCACACTCTCACACTGTACCAGAGACTGACAGGTACGGAATGAACCCCACACTCTCGCACTGTACCAGAGACTGACAGGGACAGAATGAACCCCACACTCTCGCACTGTACCAGAGACTGACGGGCACAGAATGAACCCCACACTCTTGCACTGTACCAGAGACTGACAGGGGCAGTGTGAACCCCACACTCTCGCACTGTACCTGAGGCTGACAGGGACAGAATGAACCCCCACTCTCTCACTGTACCAGAGACTGACAGGTACAGAATGAACCCCACACTCTCGCACTGTACCAGAGACTGAATGGTAGAGAATGAACCCCACACTCTCACACTGTACCAGAGACTAACAGGTAGAGAATGAACCCCACACTCTCATACTGTACCAGAGACTGACAGGTACAGAATGAACCCCACACTCTCGCACTGTACCAGACACTGACAGGGACAGAATGAACCCCACACTCTCACACTGTACCAGAGACTGACAGGCAGAGAATGAACCCCACACTCTCACACTGTACCAGAGACTGACAGGTACAGAATGAACCCCACACTCTCGTACTGTACCAGAGACTGACAGGTACAGAATAAACCCCACACTCTCGCACTGTACCAGAGACTGACAGGGACAGAATGAACCCCAGACTATCGCACTGTACCAGAGACTGACGGGCACAGAATGAACCCCACACTCTTGCACTGTACCAGAGACTGACAGGGACAGAATGAACCCCGCACTCTCGCAATGTACCAGAGACTGACAGGGACAGAGTGGTCCCCACAGTCTCTCACTGTACCAGAGACTGACAGGTACAGAATGAACCCCACACTCTCGCACTGTACCAGAGACTGACAGGGACAGAATGAACCCCACTCTCTCTCACTGTACCAGAGACTGACAGGGACAGAATGAACCCAACACTCTCGCACTGTACCAGAGACTGACTGGTTGTAGAATGAACACCACACTCTCACACTGTACCAGAGACTGACAGGTAGAGAATGAACCCCACACTCTCACACTGCACCAGAGAATGACGGCACAGGATGTACCCCACACTCTCACACTGTACCAGAGACTGACAGGTACAGAATAAACCCCACACTCTCACACTGTACCAGAGACTGACAGGTAGAGAATGAACCCCACACTCTCACACTGTACCAGAGACTGACAGGTACAGAATGAACCCCACAATCTCATGCTATACCAGAGACTGACAGGTACAGAATGAATCCCACACTCTCACACTGTACCAGAGACTGACAGGTACAGAATGAAACCCACACTCTCACACTGTACCAGAGACTGACAGGAACAGAATAAACCCCACACTCTCACACTGTACCAGAGACTGACAGAGACAGAATGAACTCCACACTCTCACACTGTACCTGAGACTGACAGGTACAGAATGAACCCCACACTCTCACACTGTACTAGAGACTGACGGGTCCAGAATGAACCCCACACTCTTGCACTGTACCAGAGACTAACAGGGACAGAATGAACCGAACACTCTCGCACTGTACCAGAGACTGACAGGTAGAGAATGAACCCCACACTCTCACACTGTACCAGAGACTGACAGGTAGAGAATGAACCCCACACTCTCACACTGTACCAGAGACTGACAGAGACAGAATGAACTCCACACTCTCACACTGTACCTGAGACTGACAGGTACAGAATGAACCCGACATTCTCACAGTGTACCAGAGACTGACGGGCACAGAATTAACCGCACACTCTCACACGGCACTAGAGACTGACGGGTCCAGAATGAACCCCACACTCTCGCACTGTACCAGAGACTGACAGGTAGTGAATGAACCCCCCACTCTCACACTGTACCAGAGACTGACAGGTAGAGAATGAACCCCACACTCTCACACTGTACCAGAGACTGACAGGTAGAGAATGAACCCCACACTCTCACACTGTACCAGAGACTGACAGGCACAGAATGAACCCCACACTCTCACACTGTACCAGAGACTGACAGGTACAGAATGAACCCCACACTCTCGCACTGTACCAGAGACTGACAGGTACAGAATGAACCCCACACTCTCTCACTGTACCAGAGACTGACAGGGACAGAATGAACCCCACACTCTCGCACTGTACCAGAGACTGACAGGGACAGAATGAACCCCACACTCTCTCACTGTACCAAAGACTGACAGGGACAGGATGAACCCCACACTCTCGCACTGTACCATAGACTGACTGGTAGAGAATGAACCCCACACTCTCACACTGTACCAGAGACTGACAGGTAGAGAATGAACCCCACACTCTCACACTGTACCAGAGAATGACGGGCACAGAATGAACCCCACACTCTCACACTGTACCAGAGACTGACAGGGACAGAATGAACCCCACACTCTCAGACTGTACCAGAGACTGACAGGTACAGAATAAACCCCACACTCTCACACTGTACCAGAGACTGACAGGTAGAGAATGAACCTCACACTCTCTCACTGTACCAGAGACTGACAGGTACAGAATGAACCCCACACTCTCGCACTGTACCAGAGACTGAATGGTAGAGAATGAACCCCACACTCTCACACTGTACCAGAGACTAACAGGTAGAGAATGAACCCCACACTCTCATACTGTACCAGAGACTGACAGGTACAGAATGAACCCCACACTCTCGCACTGTACCAGAGACTGACAGGGACAGAATGAACCCCACACTCTCACACTGTACCAGAGAGTGACAGGCAGAGAATGAACCCCACACTCTCACACTGTACCAGAGACTGACAGGTACAGAATGAACCCCACACTCTCACACTGTACCAGAGACTGACAGGTACAGAATGAACCCCACACTCTCGCACTGTACCAGAGACTGACAGGGACAGAATGAACCCCACACTCTCACACTGTACCAGAGACTGACAGGTACAGAATGAACCCCACACTCTCGCACTGTACCAGAGACTGACAGGTAGAGAATGAACCCCACACTCTCACACTGTACCAGAGACTGACAGGTAGAGAATGAACCCCACACTCTCACACTGTACCAGAGACTGACATGTAGAGAATGAACCCCACACTCTCACACTGTAACAGAGACTGACAGGCACAGAATGAACCCCACACTCTCACACTGTACCAGAGACTGACAGGTACAGAATGAACCCCACACTCTCGCACTGTACCAGAGACTGACAGGTACAGAATGAACCCCACACTCTCTCACTGTACCAGAGACTGACAGGGACAGAATGAACCCCACACTCTCGCACTGTACCAGAGACTGACGGGCACAGAATGAACCCCACACTCTCGCACTGTACCAGAGACTGACAGGGACAGAATGAACCCCACACTCTCGCACTGTACCAGAGACTGACAGGGACAGAATGAACCCCACATTCTCTCACTGTACCAGAGACTGACAGGAACAGAATGAACCCCACACTCTCGCAATGTACCAGAGACTGACTGGTAGAGAATGAACCCCACACTCTCACACTGTACCAGAGACTGACAGGGACAGAATGAACCCCAGACTCTCACACTTTACCAGAGAATGACGGGCACAGAATGAACCCCACACTCTCATACTGTACCAGAGACTGACAGGGACAGAATGAACCCCACACTCTCACACTGTACCAGAGACTGACAGGTACAGAATAAACCCCAAACTCTCACACTGTACCAGAGACTGACAGGTACAGAATGATCCCCACACTCTCACACTGTACCAGAGACTGCGGGCACAGAATGAACCCCACAATCTCACACTGTACTAGAGACTGACAGGGACAGAATAAACCCCACACTCTCACACTGTACAAGAGACTGACAGGTACAGATTAACCCCCACAGTCTCACACTGTACCAGAGACTAACAGGTACAGAATGAACCCCACACTCTCGCACTGTACCAGAGACTGACTGGTAGAGAATGAACCCCATACTCTCTCACTGTACCAGAGACTGACAGATACAGAATGAACCCCACACTCTCACCCTATACCAAAGACTGACAGGTAGAGAATGAACCCCACACTCTCACACTGTACCAGAGACTGACAGGCACAGAAAGAACCCCACACTCTCACACTGTACCAGAGACTGAATGGTAGAGAATGAACCCCGCACTCTCACACTGTACCAGAGACTAACAGGTAGAGAATGAACCCCACACTCTCATACTGTACCAGAGACTGACAGGTACAGAATGAACCCCACACTCTCGCACTGTACCAGAGACTGACAGGGACAGAATGAACCCCACACTCTCACACTGTAACTGAGACTGACAAGTACAGAATGAACCCCACACTCTCACACTGTAACAGAGAGTGACAGGCAGAGAATGAACCCCACACTCTCACACTGTACCAGAGACTGACAGGTACAGAATGAACCCCACACTCTCGCACTGTACCAGAGACTGACAGGTGCAGAATAAACCCCACACACTCGCACTGTACCAGAGACTGACAGGGACAGAATGAACCCCACACTATCGCACTGTACCAGAGACTGACGGGCACAGAATGAACCCCACACTCTTGTACTGTACCAGAGACTGACAGGGACAGAATGAACCCCGCACTCACGCACTGTACCAGAGACTGACAGGGACAGAATGGTCCCCACTGTCTCTCACTGTACCAGAGACTGACAGGTACAGAATGAACCCCACACTCTCGCACTGTACCAGAGAGTGACAGGGACAGAATGAACCCCACACTCTCTCACTGTACCAGAGACTGACAGGTACAGAATGAACCCAACACTCTCGCACTGTACCAGAGACTGACTGGTTGTAGAATGAACCCCACACTCTCACACTGTACCAGAGACAGAGAGGTAGAGAATGAACCCCACACTCTCACACTGTACCAGAGACTGACAGGTACAGAATGAACCCCACACTCTCACACTGTACCAGAGACTGACAGGCACAGAATGAACCCCACACTCTCAGACTGTACCAGAGACTGACAGGTACAGAATGAACCCCACACTCTCGCACTGTACCAGAGACTGACTGGTAGAGAATGATCCCCACACTCTCACACTGTACCAGAGACTGACAGGTAGAGAATGAACCCAACACTCTCATACTGTACCAGAGACTGACAGGTACAGAATGAACCCCACACTCTCGCACTGTACCAGAGACTGACAGGGACAGAATGAACACCACACTCTCACACTGTACCAGAGACTGACTGGTACAGAATGAACCCCACACTCTCACACTGTACCAGAGACTGACAGGTACAGAATGAACCCCACACTCTCACACTGTACCAGAGACTGACAGAGACAGAATGAACTCCACCCTCTCACACTGTACATGAGACTGACAGGTACAGAATGAACCCCACACTCTCACACAGTACCAGAGACTGACGGGCACAGAATGAACCCCACACTCCCACAGTGTACTAGAGACTGACGGGTCCAGAATGAACCCCACACTCTTGCACTGTACCAGAGACTAACAGGGACAGAATGAATCAAACACACTCTCACTGTACCAGAGACTGACAGGTACTGAATGAACCCCACACTCTCACACTGTATCAGAGACTGACAAGTAGAGAATGAACCCCACACTCTCACACTGTACCAGAGACTGACAGGTACAGAATGAACCCCACACTCTCACACTGTACCAGAGACTGACAGGTACAGAATGAACCCCACACTCTCGCACTGTACCAGAGACTGACAGGGACAGAATGAACCCCACACTCTCACACTGTACCAGAGACTGACAGGTACAGAATGAACCCCACACTCTCGCACTGTACCAGAGACTGACAGGTAGAGAATGAACCCCACACTCTCACACTGTACCAGAGACTGACAGGTAGAGAATGAACCCACACTCTCACACTGTACCAGAGACTGACATGTAGAGAATGAACCCCACACTCTCACACTGTAACAGAGACTGACAGGCACAGAATGAACCCCACACTCTCACACTGTACCAGAGACTGACAGGTACAGAATGAACCCCACACTCTCGCACTGTACCAGAGACTGACAGGTACAGAATGAACCCCACACTCTCTCACTGTACCAGAGACTGACAGGGACAGAATGAACCCCACACTCTCGCACTGTACCAGAGACTGACGGGCACAGAATGAACCCCACACTCTCGCACTGTACCAGAGACTGACAGGGACAGAATTAACCCCACATTCTCTCACTGTACCAGAGACTGACAGGAACAGAATGAACCCCACACTCTCGCAATGTACCAGAGACTGACTGGTAGAGAATGAACCCCACACTCTCACACTGTACCAGAGACTGACAGGGACAGAATGAACCCCAGACTCTCACACTTTACCAGAGAATGACGGGCACAGAATGAACCCCACACTCTCATACTGTACCAGAGACTGACAGGGACAGAATGAACCCCACACTCTCACACTGTACCAGAGACTGACAGGTACAGAATAAACCCCAAACTCTCACACTGTACCAGAGACTGACAGGTACAGAATGATCCCCACACTCTCACACTGTACCAGAGACTGCGGGCACAGAATGAACCCCACAATCTCACACTGTACTAGAGACTGACAGGGACAGAATAAACCCCACACTCTCACACTGTACCAGAGACTGACAGGTACAGATTAACCCCCACAGTCTCACACTGTACCAGAGACTAACAGGTACAGAATGAACCCCACACTCTCGCACTGTACCAGAGACTGACTGTTAGAGAATGAACCCCATACTCTCTCACTGTACCAGAGACTGACAGGTACAGAATGAACCCCACACTCTCACCCTATACCAAAGACTGACAGGTAGAGAATGAACCCCACACTCTCACACTGTACCAGAGACTGACAGGCACAGAAAGAACCCCACACTCTCACACTGTACCAGAGACTGAATGGTAGAGAATGAACCCCGCACTCTCACACTGTACCAGAGACTAACAGGTAGAGAATGAACCCCACACTCTCATACTGTACCAGAGACTGACAGGTACAGAATGAACCCCACACTCTCGCACTGTACCAGAGACTGACAGGGACAGAATGAACCCCACACTCTCACACTGTAACTGAGACTGACAAGTACAGAATGAACCCCACACTCTCACACTGTAACAGAGAGTGACAGGCAGAGAATGAACCCCACACTCTCACACTGTACCAGAGACTGACAGGTACAGAATGAACCCCACACTCTCGCACTGTACCAGAGACTGACAGGTGCAGAATAAACCCCACACACTCGCACTGTACCAGAGACTGACAGGGACAGAATGAACCCCACACTATCGCACTGTACCAGAGACTGACGGGGACAGAATGAACCCCGCACTCTCGCACTGTACCAGATACTGACAGGGACAGAATGGTCCCCACTGTCTCTCACTGTACCAGAGACTGACAGGTACAGAATGAACCCCACACTCTCGCACTGTACCAGACAGTGACAGGGACAGAATGAACCCCACACTCTCTCACTGTACCAGAGACTGACAGGTACAGAATGAACCCAACACTCTCGCACTGTACCAGAGACTGACTGGTTGTAGAATGAACCCCACACTCTCACACTGTACCAGAGACTGACAGGTAGAGAATGAACCCCACACTCTCACACTGTACCAGAGAATGACGACACAGAATGAACCCCACACTCTCACAGTGTACCAGAGACTGACTGGTAGAGAATGAACCCCATACTATCTCACTGTACCAGAGACTGACAGGTACAGAATGAACCCCACACTCTCACCCTATACCAAAGACTGACAGGTAGAGAATGAACCCCACACTCTCACACTGTACCAGAGACTGACAGGCACAGAATGAACCCCACACTCTCACACTGTACGAGAGACTGACAGGTACAGAATGAACCCACACTCTCGCACTGTACCAGAGACTGACAGGTACAGAATGAACCCCACACTCTCGCACTGTACCAGAGACTGAATGGTAGAGAATGAACCCCGCACTCTCACACTGTACCAGAGACTAACAGGGAAAGAATGAACCGAACACTCTCGCACTGTACCAGAGACTGACAGGTACAGCACGAACCCCACACTCTCACACTGTACCAGAGACTGACGGGCACAGAATGAACCCCACGCTCTTGCACTGTACCAGAGACTGACAGGGACAGAATGAACCCCACACTCTCGCACTGTACCAGAGACTGACAGGGACAGAATGAACCCCACACTCTCACACTGTACCAGAGACTGACAGAGACAGAATGAACTCCACCCTCTCACACTGTACATGAGACTGACAGGTACAGAATGAACCCCATACTCTCACACTGTACCAGAGACTGACGGGCACAGAATGAACCCCACACTCTCACACTGTACTAGAGACTGACGGGTCCAGAATGAACCCCACACTCTTGCACTGTACCAGAGAGTAACAGGGACAGAATGAATCGAACACACTCTCACTGTACCAGAGACTGACAGGTACTGAATGAACCCCACACTCTCACACTGTACCAGAGACTGACAGGTAGAGAATGAACCCCACACTCTCACACTGTACCAGAGACTGACTAGGTACAGAATGAACCCCACACTCTCACACTGTACCAGAGACTGACAGGTACAGAATGAACCCCACACTCTCGCACTGTACCAGAGACTGACAGGGACAGAATGAACCCCACACTCTCACACTGTACCAGAGACTGACAGGTACAGAATGAACCCCACACTCTCGCACTGTACCAGAGACTGACAGGTAGAGAATTAACACCACACTCTCACACTGTACCAGAGACTGACAGGTAGAGAATGAACCCCACACTCTCACACTGTACCAGAGACTGACAGGTAGAGAATGAACCCCACACTCTCACACTGTACCAGAGACTGACAGGCACAGAATGAACCCCACACTCTCACACTGTACCAGAGACTGACAGGTACAGAATGAACCCCACACTCTCTCACTGTACCAGAGACTGACAGGGACAGAATGAACCCCACACTCTCGCACTGTACCACAGACTGACGGGCACAGAATGAACCCCACACTCTCGCACTGTACCAGAGACTGACAGGGACAGAATGAACCCCACACTCTCGCACTGTACCAGAGACTGACAGGTACAGAATGAACCCCACACTCTCGCAATGTACCAGAGACTGACTGGTAGAGAATGAACCCCACACTCTCACACTGTACCAGAGACTGACAGGTAGAGAATGAACCCCACACTCTCACACTTTACCAGAGAATGACGGGCACAGAATGAACCCACACTCTCACAATGTACCAGAGACTGACAGGGACAGAATGAACCCCACACTCTCACACTGTACCAGAGACTGACAGGTACAGAATAAACCCCAAACTCTCACACTGTACCAGAGACTGACAGGTAGAGAATGAACCCCACATTCTCATACTGTACCAGAGACTGACAGGGACAGAATGAACCCCACACTCTCACACTGTACCAGAGACTGCGGGCACAGAATGAACCCCACAATCTCACGCTGTACTAGAGACTGACAGGGACTGAATAAACCCCACACTCTCACACTGTACCAGAGACTGACAGGTACAGATTAACCCCCACACTCTCACACTGTACCAGAGACTGACAGGTACAGAATGAACCCCACACTCTCGCACTGTACCAGAGACTGACTGGTAGAGAATGAACCCCATACTCTCTCACTGTACCAGAGACTGACAGGTACAGAATGGACCCCACACTCTCACCCTGTACCAAAGACTGACAGGTAGAGAATGAACCGCACACTCTCACACTGTAGCAGAGACTGACAGGCACAGAATGAACCCCACACTCTCACACTGTACCAGAGACTGACAGGTACGGAATGAACCCCACACTCTCGCACTGTACCAGAGACTGACAGGGACAGAATGAACCCCACACTCTCGCACTGTACCAGAGACTGACGGGCACAGAATGAACCCCACACTCTTGCACTGTACCAGAGACTGACAGGGACAGTGTGAACCCCACACTCTCGCACTGTACCTGAGACTGACAGGGACAGAATGAACCCCCACTCTCTCACTGTACCAGAGACTGACAGGTACAGAATGAACCCCACACTCTCGCACTGTACCAGAGACTGAATGGTAGAGAATGAACCCCACACTCTCACACTGTACCAGAGACTAACAGGTAGAGAATGAACCCCACACTCTCATACTGTGCCAGAGACTGACAGGTACAGAATGAACCCCACACTCTCGCACTGTACCAGAGACTGACAGGGACAGAATGAACCCCACACTCTCACACTGTACCAGAGACTGACAGGCAGAGAATGAACCCCACACTCTCACACTGTACCAGAGACTGACAGGTACAGAATGAACCCCACACTCTCGCACTGTACCAGAGACTGACAGGTACAGAATAAACCCCACACTCTCGCACTGTACCAGAGACTGACAGGGACAGAATGAACCCCAGACTATCGCACTGTACCAGAGACTGACGGGCACAGAATGAACCCCACACTCTTGCACTGTACCAGAGACTGACAGGGACAGAATGAACCCCGCACTCTCGCAATGTACCAAAGACTGACAGGGACAGAGTGGTCCCCACAGTCTCTCACTGTACCAGAGACTGACAGGTACAGAATGAACCCCACACTCTCGCACTGTACCAGAGACTGACAGGGACAGAATGAACCCCACTCTCTCTCACTGTACCAGAGACTGACAGGGACAGAATGAACCCAACACTCTCGCACTGTACCAGAGACTGACTGGTTGTAGAATGAACACCACACTCTCACACTGTACCAGAGACTGACAGGTAGAGAATGAACCCCACACTCTCACACTGCACCAGAGAATGACGGCACAGGATGTACCCCACACTCTCACACTGTACCAGAGACTGACAGGTACAGAATAAACCCCACACTCTCACACTGTACCAGAGACTGACAGGTAGAGAATGAACCCCACACTCTCACACTGTACCAGAGACTGACAGGTACAGAATGAACCCCACAATCTCATACTATACCAGAGACTGACAGGTACAGAATGAATCCCACACTCTCACACTGTACCAGAGACTGACAGGTATAGAGTGAAACCCACACTCTCACACTGTACCAGAGACTGACAGGAACAGAATAAACCCCACACTCTCACACTGTACCAGAGACTGACAGAGACAGAATGAACTCCACACTCTCACACTGTACCTGAGACTGACAGGTACAGAATGAACCCCACACTCTCACACTGTACTAGAGACTGACGGGTCCAGAATGAACCCCACACTCTTGCACTGTACCAGAGACTAACAGGGACAGAATGAACCGAACACTCTCGCACTGTACCAGAGACTGACAGGTAGAGAATGAACCCCACACTCTCACACTGTACCAGAGACTGACAGGTAGAGAATGAACCCCACACTCTCACACTGTACCAGAGACTGACAGAGACAGAATGAACTCCACACTCTCACACTGTACCTGAGACTGACAGGTACAGAATGAACCCGACATTCTCACAGTGTACCAGAGACTGACGGGCACAGAATTAACCGCACACTCTCACACGGCACTAGAGACTGACGGGTCCAGAATGAACCCCACACTCTCGCACTGTACCAGAGACTGACAGGTAGTGAATGAACCCCCCACTCTCACACTGTACCAGAGACTGACAGGTAGAGAATGAACCCCACACTCTCACACTGTACCAGAGACTGACAGGTACAGAATGAACCCCACACTCTCTCACTGTACCAGAGACTGACAGGGACAGAATGAACCCCACACTCTCGCACTGTACCACAGACTGACGGGCACAGAATGAACCCCACACTCTCGCACTGTACCAGAGACTGACAGGGACAGAATGAACCCCACACTCTCGCACTGTACCAGAGACTGACAGGTACAGAATGAACCCCACACTCTCGCAATGTACCAGAGACTGACTGGTAGAGAATGAACCCCACACTCTCACACTGTACCAGAGACTGACAGGTAGAGAATGAACCCCACACTCTCACACTTTACCAGAGAATGACGGGCACAGAATGAACCCCACACTCTCACAATGTACCAGAGACTGACAGGGACAGAATGAACCCCACACTCTCACACTGTACCAGAGACTGACAGGTACAGAATAAACCCCAAACTCTCACACTGTACCAGAGACTGACAGGTAGAGAATGAACCCCACATTCTCATACTGTACCAGAGACTGACAGGGACAGAATGAACCCCACACTCTCACACTGTACCAGAGACTGCGGGCACAGAATGAACCCCACAATCTCACACTGTACTAGAGACTGACAGGGACAGAATAAACCCCACACTCTCACACTGTACCAGAGACTGACAGGTACAGATTAACCCCCACACTCTCACACTGTACCAGAGACTGACAGGTACAGAATGAACCCCACACTCTCGCACTGTACCAGAGACTGACTGGTAGAGAATGAACCCCATACTCTCTCACTGTACCAGAGACTGACAGGTACAGAATGAACCCCACACTCTCACCCTGTACCAAAGACTGACAGGTAGAGAATGAACCCCACACTCTCACACTGTAGCAGAGACTGACAGGCACAGAATGAACCCCACACTCTCACACTGTACCAGAGACTGACAGGTACGGAATGAACCCCACACTCTCGCACTGTACCAGAGACTGACAGGTACAGATTAACCCCCACACTCAAACACTGTACCAGAGACTGACAGGTACAGAATGAACCCCACACTCTCGCACTGTACCAGAGACTGACTGGTAGAGAATGAACCCCATACTCTCTCACTGTACCAGAGACTGACAGGTACAGAATGAACCCCACACTCTCACCCTGTACCAAAGACTGACAGGTAGAGAATGAACCCCACACTCTCACACTGTAGCAGAGACTGACAGGCACAGAATGAACCCCACACTCTCACACTGTACCAGAGACTGACAGGTACGGAATGAACCCCACACTCTCGCACTGTACCAGAGACTGACAGGGACAGAATGAACCCCACACTCTCGCACTGTACCAGAGACTGACGGGCACAGAATGAACCCCACACTCTTGCACTGTACCAGAGACTGACAGGGACAGTGTGAACCCCACAATCTCGCACTGTACCTGAGACTGACAGGGACAGAATGAACCCCCACTCTCTCACTGTACCAGAGACTGACAGGTACAGAATGAACCCCACACTCTCGCACTGTACCAGAGACTGAATGGTAGAGAATGAACCCCACACTCTCACACTGTACCAGAGACTAACAGGTAGAGAATGAACCCCACACTCTCATACTGTACCAGAGACTGACAGGTACAGAATGAACCCCACACTCTCGCACTGTACCAGAGACTGACAGGGACAGAATGAACCCCACACTCTCACACTGTACCAGAGACTGACAGGCAGAGAATGAACCCCACACTCTCACACTGTACCAGAGACTGACAGGTACAGAATGAACCCCACACTCTCGCACTGTACCAGAGACTGACAGGTACAGAATAAACCCCACACTCTCGCACTGTACCAGAGACTGACAGGGACAGAATGAACCCCAGACTATCGCACTGTACCAGAGACTGACGGGCACAGAATGAACCCCACACTCTTGCACTGTACCAGAGACTGACAGGGACAGAATGAACCCCGCACTCTCGCAATGTACCAGAGACTGACAGGGACAGAGTGGTCCCCACAGTCTCTCACTGTACCAGAGACTGACAGGTACAGAATGAACCCCGCACTCTCGCACTGTACCAGAGACTGACAGGGACAGAATGAACCCCACTCTCTCTCACTGTACCAGAGACTGACAGGGACAGAATGAACCCAACACTCTCGCACTGTACCAGAGACTGACTGGTTGTAGAATGAACACCACACTCTCACACTGTACCAGAGACTGACAGGTAGAGAATGAACCCCACACTCTCACACTGCACCAGAGAATGACGGCACAGGATGTACCCCACACTCTCACACAGTACCAGAGACTGACAGGTACAGAATAAACCCCACACTCTCACACTGTACCAGAGACTGACAGGTAGAGAATGAACCCCACACTCTCACACTGTACCAGAGACTGACAGGTACAGAATGAACCCCACAATCTCATACTATACCAGAGACTGACAGGTACAGAATGAATCCCACACTCTCACACTGTACCAGAGACTGACAGGTACAGAGTGAAACCCACACTCTCACACTGTACCAGAGACTGACAGGAACAGAATAAACCCCACACTCTCACACTGTACCAGAGACTGACAGAGACAGAATGAACTCCACACTCTCACACTGTACCTGAGACTGACAGGTACAGAATGAACCCCACACTCTCACACTGTACTAGAGACTGACGGGTCCAGAATGAACCCCACACTCTTGCACTGTACCAGAGACTAACAGGGACAGAATGAACCGAACACTCTCGCACTGTACCAGAGACTGACAGGTAGAGAATGAACCCCACACTCTCACACTGTACCAGAGACTGACAGGTACAGAATGAACCCCACACTCTCTCACTGTACCAGAGACTGACAGGGACAGAATGAACCCCACACTCTCGCAC
This sequence comes from Mobula birostris, assembly GCF_030028105.1. NCBI lineage: Eukaryota > Metazoa > Chordata > Chondrichthyes > Myliobatiformes > Myliobatidae > Mobula > Mobula birostris. Next base: position 22,599 of record NW_027275133.1, read on the forward strand.
TGTACCACAGACTGACGGGCACAGAATGAACCCCACACTCTCGCACTCTACCAGAGACTGACAGGGACAGAATGAACCCCACACTCTCGCACTGTACCAGAGACTGACAGGTACAGAATGAACCCCACACTCTCGCAATGTACCAGAGACTGACTGGTAGAGAATGAACCCCACACTCTCACACTGTACCAGAGACTGACAGGTAGAGAATGAACCCCACACTCTCACACTTTACCAGAGAATGACGGGCACAGAATGAACCCCACACTCTCACAATGTACCAGAGACTGACAGGGACAGAATGAACCCCACACTCTCACACTGTACCAGAGACTGACAGGTACAGAATAAACCCCAAACTCTCACACTGTACCAGAGACTGACAGGTAGAGAATGAACCCCACATTCTCATACTGTACCAGAGACTGACAGGGACAGAATGAACCCCACACTCTCACACTGTACCAGAGACTGCGGGCACAGAATGAACCCCACAATCTCACACTGTACTAGAGACTGACAGGGACAGAATAAACCCCACACTCTCACACTGTACCAGAGACTGACAGGTACAGATTAACCCCCACACTCTCACACTGTACCAGAGACTGACAGGTACAGAATGAACCCCACACTCTCGCACTGTACCAGAGACTGACTGGTAGAGAATGAACCCCATACTCTCTCACTGTACCAGAGACTGACAGGTACAGAATGAACCCCACACTCTCACCCTGTACCAAAGACTGACAGGTAGAGAATGAACCCCACACTCTCACACTGTAGCAGAGACTGACAGGCACAGAATGAACCCCACACTCTCACACTGTACCAGAGACTGACAGGTACGGAATGAACCCCACACTCTCGCACTGTACCAGAGACTGACAGGGACAGAATGAACCCCACACTCTCGCACTGTACCAGAGACTGACGGGCACAGAATGAACCCCACACTCTTGCACTGTACCAGAGACTGACAGGTACAGAATAAACCCCACACTCTCGCACTGTACCAGAGACTGACAGGGACAGAATGAACCCCAGACTATCGCACTGTACCAGAGACTGACGGGCACAGAATGAACCCCACACTCTTGCACTGTACCAGAGACTGACAGGGACAGAATGAACCCCGCACTCTCGCAATGTACCAGAGACTGACAGGGACAGAGTGGTCCCCACAGTCTCTCACTGTACCAGAGACTGACAGGTACAGAATGAACCCCACACTCTCGCACTGTACCAGAGACTGACAGGGACAGGATGAACCCCACACTCTCGCACTGTACCAGAGACTGACTGGTAGAGAATGAACCCCACACTCTCACACTGTACCAGAGACTGACAGGTAGAGAATGAACCCCACACTCTCACACTGTACCAGAGAATGACGGGCACAGAATGAACCCCACACTCTCACACTGTACCAGAGACTGACAGGGACAGAATGAACCCCACACTCTCACACTGTACCAGAGACTGACAGGTACAGAATAAACCCCACACTCTCACACTGTACCAGAGACTGACAGGTAGAGAATGAACCTCACACTCTCTCACTGTACCAGAGACTGACAGGTAGAGAATGAACCCCACACTCTCGCACTGTACCAGAGACTGAATGGTAGAGAATGAACCCCACACTCTCACACTGTACCAGAGACTAACAGGTAGAGAATGAACCCCACAGTCTCATACTGTACCAGAGACTGACAGGTACAGAATGAACCCCACACTCTCGCACTGTACCAGAGACTGACAGGGTCAGAATGAACCCCACACTCTCACACTGTACCAGAGAGTGACAGGCAGAGAATGAACCCCACACTCTCACACTGTACCAGAGACTGACAGGTACAGAATGAACCCCACACTCTCGCACTGTACCAGAGACTGACAGGTACAGAATAAACCCCACACTCTCGCACTGTACCAGAGACTGACAGGGACAGAATGAACCCCAGACTATCGCACTGTACCAGAGACTGACGGGCACAGAATGAACCCCACACTCTCATACTGTACCAGAGACTGACGGGCACAGAATGAACCCCACACTCTTGCACTGTACCAGAGACTGACAGGGACAGAATGAACCCCACACTCTCGCAATGTACCAGAGACTGACAGGGACAGAATGGTCCCCACAGTCTCTCACTGTACCAGAGACTGACAGGTACAGAATGAACCCCACACTCTCGCACTGTACCAGAGACTGACAGGGACAGAATGAACCCCACTCTCTCTCACTGTACCAGAGACTGACAGGGACAGAATGAACCCAACACTCTCGCACTGTACCAGAGACTGACTGGTTGTAGAATGAACACCACACTCTCACACTGTACCAGAGACTGACAGGTAGAGAATGAACCCCACACTCTCACACTGCACCAGAGAATGACGGCACAGGATGAAACCCACACTCTCACACTGTACCAGAGACTGACAGGGACAGAATGAAACCCACACTCTCACACTATACCAGAGACTGACAGAGACAGAATGAACTCCACACTCTCACACTGTACCTGAGACTGACAGGTACAGAATGAACCCCACACTCTCACACTGTACCAGAGACTGACGGGCACAGAATTAACCCCACACTCTCACACTGTACTAGAGACTGACGGGTCCAGAATGAACCCCACACTCTTGCACTGTACCAGAGACTAACAGGGAAAGAATGAACCGAACACTCTCGCACTGTACCAGAGACTGACAGGTACAGCACGAACCCCACACTCACACTGTACCAGAGACTGACGGGCACAGAATGAACCCCACGCTCTTGCACTGTACCAGAGACTGACAGGGACAGAATGAACCCCACACTCTCGCACTGTACCAGAGACTGACAGGGACAGAATGAACCCCACACTCTCTCACTGTACCAGAGACTGACAGGTACAGAATGAACCCCACACACTCGCACTGTACCAGAGACTGACTGGTATAGAATGAACCCCACACTCGCACACTGTACCAGAGACTGACAGGTAGAAAATGAACCCCGCACTCTCATACTGTATTAGAGACTGACAGGTACAGAATGAACCCCACATTCTCGCACTGTACCAGAGACTGACAGGGACAGAATGAACCCCACACTCTCACACTGTACCAGAGACTGACAGGTACAGAATGAACCCCACACTCTCACACTGTACCAGAGACTGACAGGCACAGAATGAACCCCACACTCTCACACTGTACCAGAAACTGACAGGTACAGAATGAACCCCACACTCTCGCACTGTACAAGAGACTGACAGGTACAGAATGAACCCCACAGTCTCGCTCTGTACCAGAGAGTGACAGGGACAGAATAAACCCCACACTCTCGCACTGTACCAGAGACTGACAGGGACAGAATGAACCCCACACTCTCTCACTGTACCAGAGACTGACAGGTACAGAATGAACCCCACACTCTCGCACTGTACCAGAGACTGACTGGTAGAGAATGATCCCCACACTCTCACACTGTACCAGAGACTGACAGGTACAGAATGAACCCAACACTCTCATACTGTACCAGAGACTGACAGGTACAGAATGAACCCCACACTCTCGCACTGTACCAGATTCTGACAGGGACAGATTGAACCCCACACTCTCACACTGTACCAGAGACTGACAGGTACAGAATGAACCCCACACTCTCACACTGTACCAGAGACTGACAGGTACAGAATGAACCCCACACTCTCACACTGTACCAGAGACTGACAGAGACAGAATGAACTCCACCCTCTCACACTGTACATGAGACTGACAGGTACAGAATGAACCCCATACTCTCACACTGTACCAGAGACTGACGGGCACAGAATGAACCCCACACTCTCACACTGTACTAGAGACTGACGGGTCCAGAATGAACCCCACACTCTTGCACTGTACCAGAGAGCAACAGGGACAGAATGAATCGAACACACTCTCAGTGTACCAGAGACTGACAGGTACTGAATGAACCCCACACTCTCACACTGTACCAGAGACTGACAGGTAGAGAATGAACCCCACACTCTCACACTGTACCAGAGATTGACAGGTACAGAATGAACCCCACACTCTCACACTGTACCAGAGACTGACAGGTACAGAATGAACCCCACACTCTCGCACTGTACCAGAGACTGACAGGTACAGAATGAACCCCACACTCTCGCACTGTACCAGAGACTGACAGGTACAGAATGAACACCACACTCTCACACTGTACCAGAGACTGACAGGTAGAGAATGAACCCCACACTCTCACACTGTACCAGAGACTGACAGGTAGAGAATGAACCCCACACTCTCACACTGTAACAGAGACTAACAGGCACAGAATGAACCCTACACTCTCACACTGTACCAGAGACTGACAGGTACAGAATGAACCCCACACTCTCTCACCGTGCCAGAGACTGACAGGGACAGAATGAACCCCACACTCTCGCACTGTACCACAGACTGACGGGCACAGAATGAACCCCACACTCTCGCACTGTACCAGAGACTGACAGGGACAGAATGAACCCCACACTCTCGCACTGTACCAGAGACTGACAGGTACAGAATGAACCCCACACTCTCGCAATGTACCAGAGACTGACTGGTAGAGAATGAACCCCACACTCTCACACTGTACCAGAGACTGACAGGTAGAGAATGAACCCCACACTCTCACACTTTACCAGAGACTGACAGGGACAGAATGGACCCCACACTCTCACACTGTACCAGAGACTGACAGGTACAGAATAAACCCCAAACTCTCACACTGTACCAGAGACTGACAGGTAGAGAATGAACCCCACACTCTCATACTGTACCAGAGACTGACAGGGACAGAATGAACCCCACACTCTCACACTGTACCAGAGACTGCGGGCACAGAATGAACCCCACAATCTCACACTGTACTAGAGACTGACAGGGACAGAATAAACCCCACACTCTCACACTGTACCAGAGACTGAATGGTAGAGAATGAACCCCACACTCTCGCACTGTACCAGAGACTGACAGGGACAGAATGAACCCCAGACTATCGCACTGTACCAGAGACTGACGGGTACAGAATGAACCCCGCACTCTCTCACCGTGCCAGAGACTGACAGGGACAGAATGAACCCCACACTCTCGCACTGTACCACAGACTGACGGGCACAGAATGAACCCCACAGTCTCGCACTGTACCAGAGACTGACAGGGACAGAATGAACCCCACAATCTCGCACTGTACCAGAGACTGACAGGTACAGAATGAACCCCACACTCTCGCAATGTACCAGAGACTGACTGGTAGAGAATGAACCCCACACTCTCACACTGTACCAGAGACTGACAGGTAGAGAATGAACCCCACACTCTCACACTTTACCAGAGAATGACGGGCACAGAATGAACCCCACACTCTCACACTGTACCAGAGACTGACAGGGACAGAATGGACCCCACACTCTTACACTGTACCAGAGACTGACAGGTACAGAATAAACCCCAAACTCTCACACTGTACCAGAGACTGACAGGTAGAGAATGAACCCCACACTCTCATACTGTACCAGAGACTGACAGGGACAGAATGAACCCCACACTCTCACACTGTACCAGAGACTGCGGGCACAGAATGAACCCCACAATCTCACACTGTACTAGAGACTGACAGGGACAGAATAAACCCCACACTCTCACACTGTACCAGAGACTGAATGGTAGAGAATGAACCCCACACTCTCGCACTGTACCAGAGACTGACAGGGACAGAATGAACCCCAGACTATCGCACTGTACCAGAGACTGACGGGCACAGAATGAACCCCACACTCTCATACTGTACCAGAGACTGACGGGCACAGAATGAACCCCACACTCTTGCACTGTACCAGAGACTGACAGGGACAGAATGAACCCCACACTCTCGCAATGTACCAGAGACTGACAGGGACAGAATGGTCCCCGCAGTCTCTCACTGTACCAGAGACTGACAGGTACAGAATGAACCCCACACTCTCGCACTGTACCAGAGACTGACAGGGACAGAATGAACCCCACTCTCTCTCACTGTACCAGAGACTGACAGGGACAGAATGAACCCAACACTATCGCACTGTACCAGAGACTGACAGGTAGAGAATGAACCCCACACTCTCACACTGTACCAGAGAATGACGGCACAGGATGAACCCCACACTCTCACACTGTACCAGAGACTGACAGGGACAGAATGAACTCCACACTCTCACACTGTACCTGAGACTGACAGGTACAGAATGAACCCCACACTCTCACACTGTACCAGAGACTGACGGGCACAGAATTAACCCCACACTCTCACACTGTACTAGAGACTGACGGGTCCAGAATGAACCCCACACTCTTGCACTGTACCAGAGACTAACAGGGAAAGAATGAACCGAACACTCTCGCACTGTACCAGAGACTGACAGGTACAGCACGAACCCCACACTCTCACACTGTACCAGAGACTGACGGGCACAGAATGAACCCCACGCTCTTGCACTGTACCAGAGACTGACAGGGACAGAATGAACCCCACACTCTCGCACTGTACCAGAGACTGACAGGGACAGAATGAACCCCACACTCTCTCACTGTACCAGAGACTGACAGGTACAGAATGAACCCCACACACTCGCACTGTACCAGAGACTGACTGGTATAGAACGAACCCCACACTCGCACACTGTACCAGAGACTGACAGGTAGAGAATGAACCCCGCACTCTCATACTGTATTAGAGACTGACAGGTACAGAATGAACCCCACATTCTCGCACTGTACCAGAGACTGACAGGGACAGAATGAACCCCACACTCTCACACTGTACCAGAGACTGACAGGTACAGAATGAACCCCACACTCTCACACTGTACCAGAGACTGACAGGCACAGAATGAACCCCACACTCTCACACTGTACCAGAAACTGACATGTACAGAATGAACCCCACACTCTCGCACTGTACAAGAGACTGACAGGTACAGAATGAACCCCACAGTCTCGCTCTGTACCAGAGAGTGACAGGGACAGAATAAACCCCACAGTCTCGCACTGTACCAGAGACTGACAGGTACAGAATGAACCCCACACTCTTGCACTGTACCAGAGACTGACTGGTAGAGAATGATCCCCACACTCTCACACTGTACCAGAGACTGACAGGTACAGAATGAACCCAACACTCTCATACTGTACCAGAGACTGACAGGTACAGAATGAACCCCACACTCTCGCACTGTACCAGATTCTGACAGGGACAGATTGAACCCCACACTCTCACACTGTACCAGAGACTGACAGGTACAGAATGAACCCCACACTCTCACACTGTACCAGAGACTGACAGGTACAGAATGAACCCCACACTCTCACACTGTACCAGAGACTGACAGAGACAGAATGAACTCCACCCTCTCACACTGTACATGAGACTGACAGGTACAGAATGAACCCCATACTCTCACACTGTACCAGAGACTGACGGGCACAGAATGAACCCCACACTCTCACACTGTACTAGAGACTGACGGGTCCAGAATGAACCCCACACTCTTGCACTGTACCAGAGAGTAACAGGGACAGAATGAATCGAACACACTCTCACTGTACCAGAGACTGACAGGTACTGAATGAACCCCACACTCTCACACTGTACCAGAGACTGACAGGTAGAGAATGAACCCCACACTCTCACACTGTACCAGAGACTGACAGGTACAGAATGAACCCCACACTCTCACACTGTACCAGAGACTGACAGGTACAGAATGAACCCCACACTCTCGCACTGTACCAGAGACTGACAGGGACAGAATGAACCCCACACTCTCACACTGTACCAGAGACTGACAGGTACAGAATGAACCCCACACTCTCGTACTGTACCAGAGACTGACAGGTAGAGAATGAACACCACACTCTCACACTGTACCAGAGACTGACAGGTAGAGAATGAACCCCACACTCTCACACTGTACCAGAGACTGACAGGTAGAGAATGAACCCCACACTCTCACACTGTACCAGAGACTAACAGGCACAGAATGAACCCTACACTCTCACACTGTACCAGAGACTGACAGGTACAGAATGAACCCCACACTCTCTAACCGTACCAGAGACTGACAGGGACAGAATGAACCCCACACTCTCGCACTGTACCACAGACTGACGGGCACAGAATGAACCCCACACTCTCGCACTGTACCAGAGACTGACAGGGACAGAATGAACCCCACACTCTCGCACTGTACCAGAGACTGACAGGTACAGAATGAACCCCACACTCTCGCAATGTACCAGAGACTGACTGGTAGAGAATGAACCCCACACTCTCACACTGTACCAGAGACTGACAGGTAGAGAATGAACCCCACACTCTCACACTTTACCAGAGAATGACGGGCACAGAATGAACCCCACACTCTCACACTGTACCAGAGACTGACAGGGACAGAATGAACCCCACACTCTCACACTGTACCAGAGACTGACAGGTACAGAATAAACCCCAAACTCTCACACTGTACCAGAGACTGACAGGTAGAGAATGAACCCCACACTCTCATACTGTACCAGACACTGACAGGGACAGAATGAACCCCACACTCTCACACTGTACCGGAGACTGCGGGCACAGAATGAACCCCACAATCTCACACTGTACTAGAGACTGACATGGACAGAATAAACCCCACACTCTCACACTGTACCAGAGACTGACAGGTACAGATTAACCCCCACACTCTCACACTGTACCAGAGACTGACAGGTACAGAATGAACCCCACACTCTCGCACTGTACCAGAGACTGACTGGTAGAGAATGAACCCCATACTCTCTCACTCTACCAGAGACTGACAGGTACAGAATGAACCCCACACTCTCACCCTGTACCAAAGACTGACAGGTAGAGAATGAACCCCACACTCTCACACTGTACCAGAGACTGACAGGCACAGAATGAACCCCACACTCTCACACTGTACCAGAGACTGACAGGTACGGAATGAACCCCACACTCTCGCACTGTACCAGAGACTGACAGGGACAGAATGAACCCCACACTCTCGCACTGTACCAGAGACTGACGGGCACAGAATGAACCCCACACTCTTGCACTGTACCAGAGACTGACAGGGACAGTGTGAACCCCACACTCTCGCACTGTACCTGAGACTGACAGGGACAGAATGAACCCCCACTCTTTCACTGTACCAGAGACTGACAGGTACAGAATGAACCGCACACTCTCGCACTGTACCAGAGACTGAATGGTAGAGAATGAACCCCACACTCTCACACTGTACCAGAGACTAACAGGTAGAGAATGAACCCCACACTCTCATACTGTACCAGAGAGTGACAGGTACAGAATGAACCCCACACTCTCGTACTCTACCAGAGACTGACAGGGACAGAATGAACCCCACACTCTCACACTGTACCAGAGAGTGACAGGCAGAGAATGATCCCCACACTCTCACACTGTACCAGAGACTGACAGGTACAGAATGAACCCCACACTCTCGCACTGTACCAGAGACTGACAGGTACAGAATAAACCCCACACTCTCGCACTGTACCAGAGACTGACAGGGACAGAATGAACCCCAGACTATCGCACTGTACCAGAGACTGACGGGCACAGAATGATCCCCACACTCTCATACTGTACCAGAGACTGACGGGCACAGAATGAACCCCACACTCTTGCACTGTACCAGAGACTGACAGGGACAGAATGAACCCCACACTCTCGCAATGTACCAGAGACTGACAGGGACAGAATGGTCCCCACAGTCTCTCACTGTACCAGAGACTGACAGGTACAGAATGAACCCCACACTCTCGCACTGTACCAGAGACTGACAGGGACAGAATGAACCCCACTCTCTCTCACTGTACCAGAGACTGACAGGGACAGAATGAACCCCACAATCTCATACTATACCAGAGACTGACAGGTACAGAATGAATCCCACACTCTCACACTGTACCAGAGACTGACAGGTACAGAATGAAACCCACACTCTCACACTGTACCAGAGACTGACAGGAACAGAATAAACCCCACACTCTCACACTGTACCAGAGACTGACAGAGACAGAATGAACTCCACACTCTCACACTGTACCTGAGACTGACATATACAGAATGAACCCCACACTCTCACACTGTACCAGAGACTGACGGGCACAGAATTAACCCCACACTCTCACACTGTACTAGAGACTGACGGGTCCAGAATGAACCCCACACTCTTGCACTGTACCAGAGACTAACAGGGACAGAATGAACCGAACACTCTCGCACTGTACCAGAGACTGACAGGTAGAGAATGAACCCCACACTCTCACACTGTACCAGAGACTGACAGGTAGAGAATGAACCCCACACTCTCACACTGTACCAGAGACTGACAGAGACAGAATGAACTCCACACTCTCACACTGTACCTGAGACTGACAGGTACAGAATGAACCCCACACTCTCACAGTGTACCAGAGACTGACGGGAACAGAATTAACCGCACACTCTCACACGGTACTAGAGACTGACGGGTCCAGAATGAACCCCACACTCTCGCACTGTACCAGAGACTGACAGGTACTGAATGAACCCCACACTCTCACACTGTACCAGAGACTGACAGGTAGAGAATGAACCCCACACTCTGACACTGTACCAGAGACTGACAGGTAGAGAATGAACCCCACACTCTCACACTGTACCAGAGACTGACAGGCACAGAATGAACCCCACACTCTCACACTGTACCAGAGACTGACAGGTACAGAATGAACCCCACACTCTCGCACTGTACCAGAGACTGACAGGTACAGAATGAACCCCACACTCTCTCACTGTACCAGAGACTGACAGGGACAGAATGAACCCCACACTCTCGCACTGTACCAGAGACTGACGGGCACAGAATGAACCCCACACTCTCGCACTGTACCAGAGACTGACAGGGACAGAATGAACCCCACACTCTCTCACTGTACCAGAGACTGACAGGGACGGGATGAACCCCACACTCTCGCACTGTACCAGAGACTGACTGGTAGAGAATGAACCCCACACTCTCACACTGTACCAGAGACTGACAGGTAGAGAATGAACCCCACACTCTTACACTGTACCAGAGAATGACGGGCACAGAAAGAACCCCACACTCTCACTCTGTACCAGAGACTGACAGGGACAGAATGAACCCCACACTCTCACACTGTACCAGAGACTGACAGGTAGAGAATGAACCTCACACTCTCATACTGTACCAGAGACTGACATGTATAGAATGAACACCACACTCTCGCACTGTACCAGAGACTGACAGGGACAGAATGAACCCCACACTCTCACACTGTACCAGAGACTGCGGGCACAGAATGAACCCCACACTCTCACACTGTACCAGAGACTGCGGGCACAGAATGAACCCCACACTCTCACACTGTACTAGAGACTGACGGGTCCAGAATGAACCCCAGACTCTCAAACTGTACCAGAGACTGGCAGGGACAGAATGAACCCCACACTCTCACACTGTACCAGAGACTGACAGGTACAGATTAACTCCCACTCTCTCACACTGTACCAGAGACTGACAGATACAGAATGAACCCCACACTCTCGCACTGTACCAGAAACTGACAGGGACCGAATGAACCCCACACTCACACTGTTCCAGAGACTGACAGGGACAGAATGAACCCCACACTCTCACACTGTACTAGAGACTGATAGGTACCGAATGAACCCCACATTCTCGCACTGTCCCAGAGACTGACTGGTAGAGAATGAACCCCACACTCTCGCACTGTACCAGAGACTGACTGGCAGAGAATGAACCCCACACTCTCGCACTGTACCAGAGACTGACAGGGACAGAATGAACCCCACACTCTCACACTGTACCAGAGACTGACAGGTACAGAATGAACCCCACACTCTCACACTGTACCAGAGACTGACAGGTACAGAATGAACCCCACACTCTCACACTGTACCAGAGACTGACAGAGACAGAATGAACTCCATACTCTCACACTGTACCTGAGACTGACAGGTACAAAATGAACCCCACACTCTCACACTGTACCAGAGACTGACGGGCACAGAATGAACCCCACACTCTCACACTGTACTAGAGACTGACGGGACCAGAATGAAACCCACACTCTTGCACTGTACCAGAGACTAACAGGGACAGAATGAACCGAACACTCTCTCACTGTACCAGAGACTGACAGGTACAGAATGAACCCCACACTCTCACACTGTACCAGAGACGGACAGGTAGAGAATGAACCCCACACTCTCACACTGTATCAGAGACTGACAGGCACAGAATGAACCCCACACTCTCACACTGTACCAGAGACTGACAGGTACAGAATGAACCCCACACTCTCGCACTGTACCAGAGACTGACAGGTACAGAATGAACCCCGCACTCTCGCACTGTACCAGAGACTGACGGGCACAGAATGAACCCCACACTCTCACACTGTTCCAGAGACTGACAGGTGCAGAATGAACCCCACACTCCCGCACTGTACCAGAGACTGACAGGGACATAATGAACCCCACACTCTCGCACTGTACCAGAGACTGACGGGCACAGAATGAACCCCACACTCTCGCACTGTACCAGAGACTGACAGGGACAGAATGAACCCCACACTCTCGACCTGTACCAGAGACTGACAGGGACAGAATGAACCCCACACTCTCGCACTGTACCAGAGACTGACGGGCACAGAATGAACCCCACACTCTCGCACTGTACCAGAGACTGACTGGTACAGAATGAACCCCACGCTCTCACACTGTACCAGAGACTGACAGGTAGAGAATGAACCCCACACTCTCGCACTGTACCAGAGAATGACGGGCACAGAATGAACCCCACACTCTCACACTGTACCAGAGACTGACAGGGACAGAATGAACCCCACACTCTCATACTGTACCAGAGACTGACAGGTACAGAATGAACACCACACTCTCGCACTGTACCAGAGACTGACAGGGACAGAATGAACCCCACACTCTCACACTGTACCAGAGACTGCGGGCACAGAATGAACCCCACACTCTCACACTGTACTAGAGACTGACGGGTCCAGAATGAACCCCAGACTCTCAAACTGTACCAGAGACTGACAGGGACAGAATGAACCCCACACTCTCACACTGTACCAGAGACTGACAGGTACAGATTAACCCCCACTCTCTCACACTGTACCAGAGAGTGACAGGTACAGAATGAACTCCACACTCTCGCACTGTACCAGAGACTGACAGGGACCGAATGAACCCCACACTCTCACACTGTACCAGAGACTGACAGGGACAGAATGAACCCCACACTCTCACACTGTACTAGAGACTGACAGATACCGAATGAACCCCACACTCTCGCACTGTACCAGAGACTGACTTGTAGAGAATGAACCCCACACTCTCGCACTGCACCAGAGACTGACTGGTAGAGAATGAACCCCACACTCTCGCACTGTACCAGAGACTGACAGGGACAGAATGAACCCCACACTCTCTCACTGTACCAGAGACTGACAGGTACAGAATGAACCCCACACACTCGCACTGTACCAGAGACTGACTGGTATAGAATGAACCCCACACTCGCACACTGTACCAGAGACTGACAGGTAGAGAATGAACCCCGCACTCTCATACTGTATTAGAGACTGACAAGTACAGAATGAACCCCACATTCTCGCACTGTACCAGAGACTGACAGGGACAGAATGAACCCCACACTCTCACACTGTACCAGAGACTGACAGGTACAGAATGAACCCCACACTCTCGCACTGTACAAGAGACTGACAGGTACAGAATGAACCCCACAGTCTCGCTCTGTACCAGAGAGTGACAGGGACAGAATAAACCCCACACTCTCGCACTGTACCAGAGACTGACAGGGACAGAATGAACCCCACACTCTCTAACTGTACCAGAGACTGACAGGTACAGAATGAACCCCACACTCTCGCACTGTACCAGAGACTGACTGGTAGAGAATGATCCCCACACTCTCACACTGTACCAGAGACTGACAGGTACAGAATGAACCCATCACTCTCATACTGTACCAGAGACTGACAGGTACAGAATGAACCCCACACTCTCGCACTGTACCAGAGTCTGACAGGGACAGATTGAACCCCACACTCTCACACTGTACCAGAGACTGACAGGTACAGAATGAACCCCACACTCTTACACTGTACCAGAGAATGACGGGCACAGAAAGAACCCCACACTCTCACTCTGTACCAGAGACTGACAGGGACAGAATGAACCCCACACTCTCACACTGTACCAGAGACTGACAGGTAGAGAATGAACCTCACACTCTCATACTGTACCAGAGACTGACATGTATAGAATGAACACCACACTCTCGCACTGTACCAGAGACTGACAGGGACAGAATGAACCCCACACTCTCACACTGTACCAGAGACTGCGGGCACAGAATGAACCCCACACTCTCACACTGTACCAGAGACTGCGGGCACAGAATGAACCCCACACTCTCACACTGTACTAGAGACTGACGGGTCCAGAATGAACCCCAGACTCTCAAACTGTACCAGAGACTGGCAGGGACAGAATGAACCCCACACTCTCACACTGTACCAGAGACTGACAGGTACAGTTTAACTCCCACTCTCTCACACTGTACCAGAGACTGACAGATACAGAATGAACCCCACACTCTCGCACTGTACCAGAAACTGACAGGGACCGAATGAACCCCACACTCACACTGTTCCAGAGACTGACAGGGACAGAATGAACCCCACACTCTCACACTGTACTAGAGACTGATAGGTACCGAATGAACCCCACATTCTCGCACTGTCCCAGAGACTGACTGGTAGAGAATGAACCCCACACTCTCGCACTGTACCAGAGACTGACTGGCAGAGAATGAACCCCACACTCTCGCACTGTACCAGAGACTGACAGGGACAGAATGAACCCCACACTCTCACACTGTACCAGAGACTGACAGGTACAGAATGAACCCCACACTCTCACACTGTACCAGAGACTGACAGGTACAGAATGAACCCCACACTCTCACACTGTACCAGAGACTGACAGAGACAGAATGAACTCCATACTCTCACACTGTACCTGAGACTGACAGGTACAAAATGAACCCCACACTCTCACACTGTACCAGAGACTGACGGGCACAGAATGAACCCCACACTCTCACACTGTACTAGAGACTGACGGGACCAGAATGAAACCCACACTCTTGCACTGTACCAGAGACTAACAGGGACAGAATGAACCGAACACTCTCTCACTGTACCAGAGACTGACAGGTACAGAATGAACCCCACACTCTCACACTGTACCAGAGACGGACAGGTAGAGAATGAACCCCACACTCTCACACTGTATCAGAGACTGACAGGCACAGAATGAACCCCACACTCTCACACTGTACCAGAGACTGACAGGTACAGAATGAACCCCACACTCTCGCACTGTACCAGAGACTGACAGGTACAGAATGAACCCCGCACTCTCGCACTGTACCAGAGACTGACGGGCACAGAATGAACCCCACACTCTCACACTGTTCCAGAGACTGACAGGTGCAGAATGAACCCCACACTCCCGCACTGTACCAGAGACTGACAGGGACATAATGAACCCCACACTCTCGCACTGTACCAGAGACTGACGGGCACAGAATGAACCCCACACTCTCGCACTGTACCAGAGACTGACAGGGACAGAATGAACCCCACACTCTCGCACTGTACCAGAGACTGACAGGGACAGAATGAACCCCACACTCTCGCACTGTACCAGAGACTGACGGGCACAGAATGAACCCCACACTCTCGCACTGTACCAGAGACTGACAGGGACAGAATGAACCCCACACTCTCGCACTGTACCAGAGACTGACAGGTACAGAATGAACCCCACACTCTCGCACTATACCAGAGAGTGACAGGTAGAGAATGAACCCCACACTCTCTCACTGTACCAGGGACTGACAGGTACAGAATGAACCCCACACTCTCGCACTGTACCAGAGACTGACAGGTAGAGAATGAACCCCACACTCTTACACTGTACCAGAGAATGACGGGCACAGAAAGAACCCCACACTCTCACTCTGTACCAGAGACTGACAGGGACAGAATGAACCCCACACTCTCACACTGTACCAGAGACTGACAGGTAGAGAATGAACCTCACACTCTCATACTGTACCAGAGACTGACATGTATAGAATGAACACCACACTCTCGCACTGTACCAGAGACTGACAGGGACAGAATGAACCCCACACTCTCACACTGTACCAGAGACTGCGGGCACAGAATGAACCCCACACTCTCACACTGTACCAGAGACTGCGGGCACAGAATGAACCCCACACTCTCACACTGTACTAGAGACTGACGGGTCCAGAATGAACCCCAGACTCTCAAACTGTACCAGAGACTGGCAGGGACAGAATGAACCCCACACTCTCACACTGTACCAGAGACTGACAGGTACAGATTAACTCCCACTCTCTCACACTGTACCAGAGACTGACAGATACAGAATGAACCCCACACTCTCGCACTGTACCAGAAACTGACAGGGACCGAATGAACCCCACACTCACACTGTTCCAGAGACTGACAGGGACAGAATGAACCCCACACTCTCACACTGTACTAGAGACTGATAGGTACCGAATGAACCCCACATTCTCGCACTGTCCCAGAGACTGACTGGTAGAGAATGAACCCCACACTCTCGCACTGTACCAGAGACTGACTGGCAGAGAATGAACCCCACACTCTCGCACTGTACCAGAGACTGACAGGGACAGAATGAACCCCACACTCTCACACTGTACCAGAGACTGACAGGTACAGAATGAACCCCACACTCTCACACTGTACCAGAGACTGACAGGTACAGAATGAACCCCACACTCTCACACTGTACCAGAGACTGACAGAGACAGAATGAACTCCATACTCTCACACTGTACCTGAGACTGACAGGTACAAAATGAACCCCACACTCTCACACTGTACCAGAGACTGACGGGCACAGAATGAACCCCACACTCTCACACTGTACTAGAGACTGACGGGACCAGAATGAAACCCACACTCTTGCACTGTACCAGAGACTAACAGGGACAGAATGAACCGAACACTCTCTCACTGTACCAGAGACTGACAGGTACAGAATGAACCCCACACTCTCACACTGTACCAGAGACGGACAGGTAGAGAATGAACCCCACACTCTCACACTGTATCAGAGACTGACAGGCACAGAATGAACCCCACACTCTCACACTGTACCAGAGACTGACAGGTACAGAATGAACCCCACACTCTCGCACTGTACCAGAGACTGACAGGTACAGAATGAACCCCGCACTCTCGCACTGTACCAGAGACTGACGGGCACAGAATGAACCCCACACTCTCACACTGTTCCAGAGACTGACAGGTGCAGAATGAACCCCACACTCCCGCACTGTACCAGAGACTGACAGGGACATAATGAACCCCACACTCTCGCACTGTACCAGAGACTGACGGGCACAGAATGAACCCCACACTCTCGCACTGTACCAGAGACTGACAGGGACAGAATGAACCCCACACTCTCGACCTGTACCAGAGACTGACAGGGACAGAATGAACCCCACACTCTCGCACTGTACCAGAGACTGACGGGCACAGAATGAACCCCACACTCTCGCACTGTACCAGAGACTGACTGGTACAGAATGAACCCCACGCTCTCACACTGTACCAGAGACTGACAGGTAGAGAATGAACCCCACACTCTCGCACTGTACCAGAGAATGACGGGCACAGAATGAACCCCACACTCTCACACTGTACCAGAGACTGACAGGGACAGAATGAACCCCACACTCTCATACTGTACCAGAGACTGACAGGTACAGAATGAACACCACACTCTCGCACTGTACCAGAGACTGACAGGGACAGAATGAACCCCACACTCTCACACTGTACCAGAGACTGCGGGCACAGAATGAACCCCACACTCTCACACTGTACTAGAGACTGACGGGTCCAGAATGAACCCCAGACTCTCAAACTGTACCAGAGACTGACAGGGACAGAATGAACCCCACACTCTCACACTGTACCAGAGACTGACAGGTACAGATTAACCCCCACTCTCTCACACTGTACCAGAGAGTGACAGGTACAGAATGAACTCCACACTCTCGCACTGTACCAGAGACTGACAGGGACCGAATGAACCCCACACTCTCACACTGTACCAGAGACTGACAGGGACAGAATGAACCCCACACTCTCACACTGTACTAGAGACTGACAGATACCGAATGAACCCCACACTCTCGCACTGTACCAGAGACTGACTTGTAGAGAATGAACCCCACACTCTCGCACTGCACCAGAGACTGACTGGTAGAGAATGAACCCCACACTCTCGCACTGTACCAGAGACTGACAGGGACAGAATGAACCCCACACTCTCTCACTGTACCAGAGACTGACAGGTACAGAATGAACCCCACACACTCGCACTGTACCAGAGACTGACTGGTATAGAATGAACCCCACACTCGCACACTGTACCAGAGACTGACAGGTAGAGAATGAACCCCGCACTCTCATACTGTATTAGAGACTGACAAGTACAGAATGAACCCCACATTCTCGCACTGTACCAGAGACTGACAGGGACAGAATGAACCCCACACTCTCACACTGTACCAGAGACTGACAGGTACAGAATGAACCCCACACTCTCGCACTGTACAAGAGACTGACAGGTACAGAATGAACCCCACAGTCTCGCTCTGTACCAGAGAGTGACAGGGACAGAATAAACCCCACACTCTCGCACTGTACCAGAGACTGACAGGGACAGAATGAACCCCACACTCTCTAACTGTACCAGAGACTGACAGGTACAGAATGAACCCCACACTCTCGCACTGTACCAGAGACTGACTGGTAGAGAATGATCCCCACACTCTCACACTGTACCAGAGACTGACAGGTACAGAATGAACCCATCACTCTCATACTGTACCAGAGACTGACAGGTACAGAATGAACCCCACACTCTCGCACTGTACCAGAGTCTGACAGGGACAGATTGAACCCCACACTCTCACACTGTACCAGAGACTGACAGGTACAGAATGAACCCCACACTCTTACACTGTACCAGAGAATGACGGGCACAGAAAGAACCCCACACTCTCACTCTGTACCAGAGACTGACAGGGACAGAATGAACCCCACACTCTCACACTGTACCAGAGACTGACAGGTAGAGAATGAACCTCACACTCTCATACTGTACCAGAGACTGACATGTATAGAATGAACACCACACTCTCGCACTGTACCAGAGACTGACAGGGACAGAATGAACCCCACACTCTCACACTGTACCAGAGACTGCGGGCACAGAATGAACCCCACACTCTCACACTGTACCAGAGACTGCGGGCACAGAATGAACCCCACACTCTCACACTGTACTAGAGACTGACGGGTCCAGAATGAACCCCAGACTCTCAAACTGTACCAGAGACTGGCAGGGACAGAATGAACCCCACACTCTCACACTGTACCAGAGACTGACAGGTACAGTTTAACTCCCACTCTCTCACACTGTACCAGAGACTGACAGATACAGAATGAACCCCACACTCTCGCACTGTACCAGAAACTGACAGGGACCGAATGAACCCCACACTCACACTGTTCCAGAGACTGACAGGGACAGAATGAACCCCACACTCTCACACTGTACTAGAGACTGATAGGTACCGAATGAACCCCACATTCTCGCACTGTCCCAGAGACTGACTGGTAGAGAATGAACCCCACACTCTCGCACTGTACCAGAGACTGACTGGCAGAGAATGAACCCCACACTCTCGCACTGTACCAGAGACTGACAGGGACAGAATGAACCCCACACTCTCACACTGTACCAGAGACTGACAGGTACAGAATGAACCCCACACTCTCACACTGTACCAGAGACTGACAGGTACAGAATGAACCCCACACTCTCACACTGTACCAGAGACTGACAGAGACAGAATGAACTCCATACTCTCACACTGTACCTGAGACTGACAGGTACAAAATGAACCCCACACTCTCACACTGTACCAGAGACTGACGGGCACAGAATGAACCCCACACTCTCACACTGTACTAGAGACTGACGGGACCAGAATGAAACCCACACTCTTGCACTGTACCAGAGACTAACAGGGACAGAATGAACCGAACACTCTCTCACTGTACCAGAGACTGACAGGTACAGAATGAACCCCACACTCTCACACTGTACCAGAGACGGACAGGTAGAGAATGAACCCCACACTCTCACACTGTATCAGAGACTGACAGGCACAGAATGAACCCCACACTCTCACACTGTACCAGAGACTGACAGGTACAGAATGAACCCCACACTCTCGCACTGTACCAGAGACTGACAGGTACAGAATGAACCCCGCACTCTCGCACTGTACCAGAGACTGACGGGCACAGAATGAACCCCACACTCTCACACTGTTCCAGAGACTGACAGGTGCAGAATGAACCCCACACTCCCGCACTGTACCAGAGACTGACAGGGACATAATGAACCCCACACTCTCGCACTGTACCAGAGACTGACGGGCACAGAATGAACCCCACACTCTCGCACTGTACCAGAGACTGACAGGGACAGAATGAACCCCACACTCTCGCACTGTACCAGAGACTGACAGGGACAGAATGAACCCCACACTCTCGCACTGTACCAGAGACTGACGGGCACAGAATGAACCCCACACTCTCGCACTGTACCAGAGACTGACAGGGACAGAATGAACCCCACACTCTCGCACTGTACCAGAGACTGACAGGTACAGAATGAACCCCACACTCTCGCACTATACCAGAGAGTGACAGGTAGAGAATGAACCCCACACTCTCTCACTGTACCAGGGACTGACAGGTACAGAATGAACCCCACACTCTCGCACTGTACCAGAGACTGACTGGTACAGAATGAACCCCACGCTCTCACACTGTACCAGAGACTGACATGTAGAGAATGAACCCCACACTCTCGCACTGTACCAGAGAATGACGGGCACAGAATGAACCCCACACTCTCACACTGTACCAGAGACTGACAGGGACAGAATGAACCCCACACTCTCATACTGTACCAGAGACTGACAGGTACAGAATGAACACCACACTCTCGCACTGTACCAGAGACTGACAGGGACAGAATGAACCCCACACTCTCACACTGTACCAGAGACTGCGGGCACAGAATGAACCCCACACTCTCACACTGTACTAGAGACTGACGGGTCCAGAATGAACCCCAGACTCTCAAACTGTACCAGAGACTGACAGGGACAGAATGAACCCCACACTCTCACACTGTACCAGAGACTGACAGGTACAGATTAACCCCCACTCTCTCACACTGTACCAGAGAGTGACAGGTACAGAATGAACTCCACACTCTCGCACTGTAAAAGAGACTGACAGGGACCGAATGAACCCCACACTCTCACACTGTACCAGAGACTGACAGGGACAGAATGAACCCCACACTCTCACACTGTACTAGAGACTGACAGATACCGAATGAACCCCACACTCTCGCACTGTACCAGAGACTGACTTGTAGAGAATGAACCCCACACTCTCGCACTGCACCAGAGACTGACTGGTAGAGAATGAACCCCACACTCTCGCACTGTACCAGAGACTGACAGGGACAGAATGAACCCCACACTCTCTCACTGTACCAGAGACTGACAGGTACAGAATGAACCCCACACACTCGCACTGTACCAGAGACTGACTGGTATAGAATGAACCCCACACTCGCACACTGTACCAGAGACTGACAGGTAGAGAATGAACCCCGCACTCTCATACTGTATTAGAGACTGACAGGTACAGAATGAACCCCACATTCTCGCACTGTACCAGAGACTGACAGGGACAGAATGAACCCCACACTCTCACACTGTACCAGAGACTGACAGGTACAGAATGAACCCCACACTCTCGCACTGTACAAGAGACTGACAGGTACAGAATGAACCCCACAGTCTCGCTCTGTACCAGAGAGTGACAGGGACAGAATAAACCCCACACTCTCGCACTGTACCAGAGACTGACAGGGACAGAATGAACCCCACACTCTCTAACTGTACCAGAGACTGACAGGTACAGAATGAACCCCACACTCTCGCACTGTACCAGAGACTGACTGGTAGAGAATGATCCCCACACTCTCACACTGTACCAGAGACTGACAGGTACAGAATGAACCCATCACTCTCATACTGTACCAGAGACTGACAGGTACAGAATGAACCCCACACTCTCGCACTGTACCAGAGTCTGACAGGGACAGATTGAACCCCACACTCTCACACTGTACCAGAGACTGACAGGTACAGAATGAACCCCACACTCTGACACTGTACCAGAGACTGACAGGTACAGAATGAACCCCACACTCTCACACTGTACCAGAGACTGACAGAGACAGAATGAACTCCACCCTCTCACACTGTACATGAGACTGACAGGTACAGAATGAACCCCATACTCTCACACTGTACCAGAGACTGACGGGCACAGAATGAACCCCACACTCTCACACTGTACTAGAGACTGACGGGTCCAGAATGAACCCCACACTCTTGCACTGTACCAGAGAGTAACAGGGACAGAATGAATCGAACACACTCTCACTGTACCAGTGACTGACAGGTACTGAATGCACCCCACACTCTCACACTGTACCAGAGACTGACAGGTAGAGAATGAACCCCACACTCTCACACTGTACCAGTGACTGTCAGGTACAGAATGAACCCCACACTCTCACACTGTACGAGAGACTGACAGGTACAGAATGAACCCCACACTCTCGCACTGTACAAGAGACTGACAGGGACAGAATGAACCCCACACTCTCACACTGTACCAGAGACTGACAGGTACAGAATGAACCCCACACTCTCGCACTGTACCAGAGACTGACAGGTAGAGAATGAACCCCACACTCTCACACTGTACCAGAGACTGACAGGTAGAGAATGAACCCCACACTCTCACACTGTACCAGAGACTAACAGGAACAGAATGAACCCCACACTCTCACACTGTACCAGAGACTGACAGGTACAGAATGAACCCCACACTCTCTCACCGTACCAGAGACTGACAGGGACAGAATGAACCCCACACTCTCGCACTGTACCACAGACTGACGGGCACAGAATGAACCCCACACTCTCGCACTGTACCAGAGACTGACAGGGACAGAATGAACCCCACACTCTCGCACTGTACCAGAGACTGACAGGTACAGAATGAACCCCACACTCTCGCAATGTACCAGAGACTGACTGGTAGAGAATGAACCCCACACTCTCACACTGTACCAGAGACTGACAGGTAGAGAATGAACCCCACACTCTCGCTCTGTACCACAGACTGACGGGCACAGAATGAACCCCACAGTCTCGCACTGTACCAGAGACTGACAGGGACAGAATGAACCCCACACTCTCGCACTGTACCAGAGACTGACAGGTACAGAATGAACCCCACACTCTCGCAATGTACCAGAGACTGACTGGTAGAGAATAAACCCCAAACTCTCACACTGTACCAGAGACTGACAGAGACAGAATGAACTCCATACTCTCACACTGTACCTGAGACTGACAGGTACAAAATGAACCCCACACTCTCACACTGTACCAGAGACTGACGGGCACAGAATGAACCCCACACTCTCACACTGTACTAGAGACTGACGGGACCAGAATGAAACCCACACTCTTGCACTGTACCAGAGACTAACAGGGACAGAATGAACCGAACACTCTCTCACTGTACCAGAGACTGACAGGTACAGAATGAACCCCACACTCTCACACTGTACCAGAGACTGACAGGCAGAGAATGAACCCCACACTCTCACACTGTATCAGAGACTGACAGGCACAGAATGAACCCCACACTCTCACACTGTACCAGAGACTGACAGGTACAGAATGAACCCCACACTCTCGCACTGTACCAGAGACTGACAGGTACAGAATGAACCCCGCACTCTCGCACTGTACCAGAGACTGACGGGCACAGAATGAACCCCACACTCTCACACTGTTCCAGAGACTGACAGGTGCAGAATGAACCCCACACTCCCGCACTGTACCAGAGACTGACAGGGACATAATGAACCCCACACTCTCGCACTGTACCAGAGACTGACGGGCACAGAATGAACCCCACACTCTCGCACTGTACCAGAGACTGACAGGGACAGAATGAACCCCACACTCTCGCACTGTACCAGAGACTCACAGGGACAGAATGAACCCCACACTCTCGCACTGTACCAGAGACTGACGGGCACAGAATAAACCCCACACTCTCGCACTGTACCAGAGACTGACAGGTACAGAATGAACCCCACACTCCCGCACTATACCAGAGAGTGACAGGTAGAGAATGAACCCCACACTCTCTCACTGTACCAGAGACTGACAGGTAGAGAATGAACCCCACACTCTCGCACTGTACCAGAGAATGACGGGCACAGAATGAACCCCACACTCTCACACTGTACCAGAGACTGACAGGGACAGAATGAACCCCACACTCTCATACTGTACCAGAGACTGACAGGTACAGAATGAACACCACACTCTCGCACTGTACCAGAGACTGACAGGGACAGAATGAACCCCACACTCTCACACTGTACCAGAGACTGCGGGCACAGAATGAACCCCACACTCTCACACTGTACTAGAGACTGACGGGTCCAGAATGAACCCCAGACTCTCAAACTGTACCAGAGACTGACAGGGACAGAATGAACCCCACACTCTCACACTGTACCAGAGACTGACAGGTACAGATTAACCCCCACTCTCTCACACTGTACCAGAGAGTGACAGGTACAGAATGAACTCCACACTCTCGCACTGTACCAGAGACTGACAGGGACCGAATGAACCCCACACTCTCACACTGTACCAGAGACTGACAGGGACAGAATGAACCCCACACTCTCACACTGTACTAGAGACTGACAGATTCCGAATGAACCCCACACTCTCACACTGTACCAGAGACTGACTTGTAGAGAATGAACCCCACACTCTCGCACTGCACCAGAGACTGACTGGTAGAGAATGAACCCCACACTCTCGCACTGTACCAGAGACTGACAGGGACAGAATGAACCCCACACTCTCTCACTGTACCAGAGACTGACAGGTACAGAATGAACCCCACACACTCGCACTGTACCAGAGACTGACTGGTATAGAATGAACCCCACACTCGCACACTGTACCAGAGACTGACAGGTAGAGAATGAACCCCGCACTCTCATACTGTATTAGAGACTGACAGGTACAGAATGAACCCCACATTCTCGCACTGTACCAGAGACTGACAGGGACAGAATGAACCCCACACTCTCACACTGTACCAGAGACTGACAGGTACTGAATGAACCCCACACTCTCACACTGCATCAGAGACTGACAGGCACAGAATGAACCCCACACTCTCACACTGTACCAGAAACTGACAGGTACAGAATGAACCCCACACTCTCGCACTGTAGAAGAGACTGACAGGTACAGAATGAACACCACAGTCTCGCTCTGTACCAGAGAGTGACAGGGACAGAATAAACCCCACACTCTCGCACTGTACCAGAGACTGACAGGGACAGAATGAACCCCACACTCTCTCACTGTACCAGAGACTGACAGGTACAGAATGAACCCCACACTCTCGCACTGTACCAGAGACTGACTGGTAGAGAATGATCCCCACACTCTCACACTGTACCACAGACTGACAGGTACAGAATGAACCCAACACTCTCATACTGTACCAGAGACTGACAGGTACAGAATGAACCCCACACTCTCGCACTGTACCAGAGTCTGACAGGGACAGATTGAACCCCACACTCTCACACTGTACCAGAGACTGACAGGTACAGAATGAACCCCACACTCTGACACTGTACCAGAGACTGACAGGTACAGAATGAACCCCACACTCTCACACTGTACCAGAGACTGACAGAGACAGAATGAACTCCACCCTCTCACACTGTACATGAGACTGACAGGTACAGAATGAACCCCATACTCTCACAGTGTACCAGAGACTGACGGGCACAGAATGAACCCCACACTCTCACACTGTACTAGAGACTGACGGGTCCAGAATGAACCCCACACTCTTGCACTGTACCAGAGACTGACAGGTACTGAATGAACCCCACACTCTCACACTGTACCAGAGACTGACAGGTAGAGAATGAACCCCACACTCTCACACTGTACCAGAGACTGACAGGGACAGAATGAACCCCACACTCTCGCACTGTACCAGAGACTGACGGGCACAGAATGAACCCCACACTCTCGCACTGTACCAGAGACTGACAGGGACAGAATGAACCCCACACTCTCGCACTGTACCAGAGACTGACAGGTACAGAATGAACCCCACACTCTCGCACTATACCAGAGAGTGTCAGGTAGAGAATGAACCCCACACTCTCTCACTGTACCAGAGACTGACAGGTAGAGAATGAACCCCACACTCTCGCACTGTACCAGAGAATGACGGGCACAGAATGAACCCCACACTCTCACACTGTACCAGAGACTGACAGGGACAGAATGAACCCCACACTCTCATACTGTACCAGAGACTGACAGGTACAGAATGAACACCACACTCTCGCACTGTACCAGAGACTGACAGGGACAGAATGAACCCCACACTCTCACACTGTACCAGAGACTGCGGGCACAGAATGAACCCCACACTCTCACACTATACTAGAGACTGACGGGTCCAGAATGAACCCCAGACTCTCAAACTGTACCAGAGACTGACAGGGACAGAATGAACCCCACACTCTCACACTGTACCAGAGACTGACAGGTACAGATTAACCCCCACTCTCTCACACTGTACCAGAGAGTGACAGGTACAGAATGAACTCCACACTCTCGCACTGTACCAGAGACTGACAGGGACCGAATGAACCCCACACTCTCACACTGTACCAGAGACTGACAGGGACAGAATGAACCCCACACTCTCACACTGTACTAGAGACTGACAGATACAGAATGAACCCCACACTCTCGCACTGTACCAGAGACTGACTTGTAGAGAATGAACCCCACACTCTCGCACTGCACCAGAGACTGACTGGTAGAGAATGAACCCCACACTCTCGCACTGTACCAGAGACTGACAGGGACAGAATGAACCCCACACTCTCTCACTGTACCAGAGACTGACAGGTACAGAATGAACCCCACACACTCGCACTGTACCAGAGACTGACTGGTATAGAATGAACCCCACACTCGCACACTGTACCAGAGACTGACAGGTAGAGAATGAACCCCGCACTCTCATACTGTATTAGAGACTGACAGGTAGAGAATGAACCCCACATTCTCGCACTGTACCAGAGACTGACAGGGACAGAATGAACCCCACACTCTCACACTGTACCAGAGACTGACAGGTACTGAATGAACCCCACACTCTCACACTGCATCAGAGACTGACAGGCACAGAATGAACCCCACACTCTCACACTGTACCAGAAACTGACAGGTACAGAATGAACCCCACACTCTCGCACTGTACAAGAGACTGACAGGTACAGAATGAACCCCACAGTCTCGCTCTGTACCAGAGAGTGACAGGGACAGAATAAACCCCACACTCTCGCACTGTACCAGAGACTGACAGGGACAGAATGAACCCCACACTCTCTCACTGTACCAGAGACTGACAGGTACAGAATGAACCCCACACTCTCGCACTGTACCAGAGACTGACTGGTAGAGAATGATCCCCACACTCTCACACTGTACCAGAGACTGACAGGTACAGAATGAACCCCACACTCTGACACTGTACCAGAGACTGACAGGTACAGAATGAACCCCACACTCTCACACTGTACCAGAGACTGACAGAGACAGAATGAACTCCACCCTCTCACACTGTACATGAGACTGACAGGTACAGAATGAACCCCATACTCTCACACTGTACCAGAGACTGACGGGCACAGAATGAACCCCACACTCTCACACTGTACTAGAGACTGACGGGTCCAGAATGAACCCCACACTCTTGCACTGTACCAGAGAGTAACAGGGACAGAATGAATCGAACACACTCTCACTGTACCAGAGACTGACAGGTACTGAATGAACCCCACACTCTCACACTGTACCAGAGACTGACAGGTAGAGAATGAACCCCACACTCTCACACTGTACCAGTGACTGACAGGTACAGAATGAACCCCACACTCTCACACTGTACGAGAGACTGACAGGTACAGAATGAACCCCACACTCTCGCACTGTACCAGAGACGGACAGGGACAGAATGAACCCCACACTCTCACACTGTACCAGAGACTGACAGGTACAGAATGAACCCCACACTCTCTCACTGTACCAGAGACTGACAGGTAGAGAATGAACACCACACTCTCACACTGTACCAGAGACTGACAGGTAGAGAATGAACCCCACACTCTCACACTGTACCAGAGACTGACAGGTAGAGAATGAACCCCACACTCTCACACTGTACCAGAGACTAACAGGAACAGAATGCACCCCACACTCTCACACTGTACCAGAGACTGACAGGTACAGAATGAACCCCACACTCTCTCACCGTACCAGAGACTGACAGGGACAGAATGAACCCCACACTCTCGCACTGTACCACAGACTGACGGGCACAGAATGAACCCCACACTCTCGCACTGTACCAGAGACTGACAGGGACAGAATGAACCCCACACTCTCGCACTGTACCAGAGACTGACAGGTACAGAATGAACCCCACACTCTCGCAATGTACCAGAGACTGACTGGTAGAGAATGAACCCCACACTCTCACACTGTACCAGAGACTGACAGGTAGAGAATGAACCCCACACTCTCACACTTTACCAGAGAATGACGGGCACAGAATGAACCCCACAATCTCACACTGTACTAGAGACTGACAGGGACAGAATAAACCCCACACTCTCACACTGTACCAGAGACTGACAGGTACAGATTAACCCCCACACTCTCACACTGTACCAGAGACTGACAGGTACAGAATGAACCCCACACTCTCGCACTGTACCAGAGACTGACTGGTAGAGAATGAACCCCATACTCTCTCACTCTACCAGAGATTGACAGTCACAGAATGAACCCCACACTCTCACACTGTACCAGAAACTGACAGGTACGGAATGAACCCCACACTCTCGCACTGTACCAGAGACTGACAGGGACAGAATGAACCCCACACTCTCGCACTGTACCAGAGACTGACGGGCACAGAATGAACCCCACACTCTTGCACTGTACCAGAGACTGACAGGGACAGTGTGAACCCCACACTCTCGCACTGTACCTGAGACTGACAGGGACAGAATGAACCCCCACTCTTTCACTGTACCAGAGACTGACAGGTAAAGAATGAACCCCACACTCTCGCACTGTACCAGAGACTGAATGGTAGAGAATGAACCCCACACTCTCACACTGTACCAGAGACTAACAGGTAGAGAATGAACCCCACACTCTCATACTGTACCAGAGACTGACAGGGACAGAATGAACCCCACACTCTCACACTGTACCAGAGACTGACAGGTACAGAATGAACACCACACTCTCGCACTGTACCAGAGACTGACAGGGACAGAATGAACCCCACACTCTCACACTGTACCAGAGACTGCGGGCACAGAATGAACCCCACACTCTCACACTGTACTAGAGACTGACGGGTCCAGAATGAACCCCAGACTCTCAAACTGTACCAGAGACTGACAGGGACAGAATGAACCCCACACTCTCACACTGTACCAGAGACTGACAGGTACAGATTAACCCCCACTCTCTCACACTGTACCAGAGAGTGACAGGTACAGAATGAACTCCACACTCTCGCACTGTACCAGAGACTGACAGGGACCGAATGAACCCCACACTCTCACACTGTACCAGAGACTGACAGGGACAGAATGAACCCCACACTCTCACACTGTACTAGAGACTGACAGATACCGAATGAACCCCACACTCTCACACTGTACCAGAGACTGACTTGTAGAGAATGAACCCCACACTCTCGCACTGCACCAGAGACTGACTGGTAGAGAATGAACCCCACACTCTCGCACTGTACCAGAGACTGACAGGGACAGAATGAACCCCACACTCTCTCACTGTACCAGAGACTGACAGGTACAGAATGAACCCCACACACTCGCACTGTACCAGAGACTGACTGGTATAGAATGAACCCCACACTCGCACACTGTACCAGAGACTGACAGGTAGAGAATGAACCCCGCACTCTCATACTGTATTAGAGACTGACAGGTACAGAATGAACCCCACATTCTCGCACTGTACCAGAGACTGACAGGGACAGAATGAACCCCACACTCTCACACTGTACCAGAGACTGACAGGTACTGAATGAACCCCACACTCTCACACTGCATCAGAGACTGACAGGCACAGAATGAACCCCACACTCTCACACTGTACCAGAAACTGACAGGTACAGAATGAACCCCACACTCTCGCACTGTAGAAGAGACTGACAGGTACAGAATGAACCCCACAGTCTCGCTCTGTACCAGAGAGTGACAGGGACAGAATAAACCCCACACTCTCGCACTGTACCAGAGACTGACAGGGACAGAATGAACCCCACACTCTCTCACTGTACCAGAGACTGACAGGTACAGAATGAACCCCACACTCTCGCACTGTACCAGAGACTGACTGGTAGAGAATGATCCCCACACTCTCACACTGTACCAGAGACTGACAGGTACAGAATGAACCCAACACTCTCATACTGTACCAGAGACTGACAGGTACAGAATGAACCCCACACTCTCGCACTGTACCAGAGTCTGACAGGGACAGATTGAACCCCACACTCTCACACTGTACCAGAGACTGACAGGTACAGAATGAACCCCACACTCTGACACTGTACCAGAGACTGACAGGTACAGAATGAACCCCACACTCTCACACTGTACCAGAGACTGACAGAGACAGAATGAACTCCACCCTCTCACACTGTACATGAGACTGACAGGTACAGAATGAACCCCATACTCTCACACTGTACCAGAGACTGACGGGCACAGAATGAACCCCACACTCTCACACTGTACTAGAGACTGACGGGACCAGAATGAACCCCACACTCTTGCACTGTACCAGAGACTGACAGGTACTGAATGAACCCCACACTCTCACACTGTACCAGAGACTGACAGGTAGAGAATGAACCCCACACTCTCACACTGTACCAGAGACTGACAGGGACAGAATGAACCCCACACTCTCGCACTGTACCAGAGACTGACGGGCACAGAATGAACCCCACACTCTCGCACTGTACCAGAGACTGACAGGGACAGAATGAACCCCACACTCTCGCACTGTACCAGAGACTGACAGGTACAGAATGAACCCCACACTCTCGCACTATACCAGAGAGTGACAGGTAGAGAATGAACCCCACACTCTCTCACTGTACCAGAGACTGACAGGTAGAGAATGAACCCCACACTCTCGCACTGTACCAGAGAATGACGGGCACAGAATGAACCCCACACTCTCACACTGTACCAGAGACTGACAGGGACAGAATGAACCCCACACTCTCATACTGTACCAGAGACTGACAGGTACAGAATGAACACCACACTCTCGCACTGTACCAGAGACTGACAGGGACAGAATGAACCCCACACTCTCACACTGTACCAGAGACTGCGGGCACAGAATGAACCCCACACTCTCACACTATACTAGAGACTGACGGGTCCAGAATGAACCCCAGACTCTCAAACTGTACCAGAGACTGACAGGGACAGAATGAACCCCACACTCTCACACTGTACCAGAGACTGACAGGTACAGATTAACCCCCACTCTCTCACACTGTACCAGAGAGTGACAGGTACAGAATGAACTCCACACTCTCGCACTGTACCAGAGACTGACAGGGACCGAATGAACCCCACACTCTCACACTGTACCAGAGACTGACAGGGACAGAATGAACCCCACACTCTCACACTGTACTAGAGACTGACAGATACAGAATGAACCCCACACTCTCGCACTGTACCAGAGACTGACTTGTAGAGAATGAACCCCACACTCTCGCACTGCACCAGAGACTGACTGGTAGAGAATGAACCCCACACTCTCGCACTGTACCAGAGACTGACAGGGACAGAATGAACCCCACACTCTCTCACTGTACCAGAGACTGACAGGTACAGAATGAACCCCACACACTCGCACTGTACCAGAGACTGACTGGTATAGAATGAACCCCACACTCGCACACTGTACCAGAGACTGACAGGTAGAGAATGAACCCCGCACTCTCATACTGTATTAGAGACTGACAGGTACAGAATGAACCCCACATTCTCGCACTGTACCAGAGACTGACAGGGACAGAATGAACCCCACACTCTCACACTGTACCAGAGACTGACAGGTACTGAATGAACCCCACACTCTCACACTGCATCAGAGACTGACAGGCACAGAATGAACCCCACACTCTCACACTGTACAGAAACTGACAGGTACAGAATGAACCCCACACTCTCGCACTGTACAAGAGACTGACAGGTACAGAATGAACCCCACAGTCTCGCTCTGTACCAGAGAGTGACAGGGACAGAATAAACCCCACACTCTCGCACTGTACCAGAGACTGACCGGGACAGAATGAACCCCACACTCTCTCACTGTACCAGAGACTGACAGGTACAGAATGAACCCCACACTCTCGCACTGTACCAGAGACTGACTGGTAGAGAATGATCCCCACACTCTCACACTGTACCAGAGACTGACAGGTACAGAATGAACCCCACACTCTGACACTGTACCAGAGACTGACAGGTACAGAATGAACCCCACACTCTCACACTGTACCAGAGACTGACAGAGACAGAATGAACTCCACCCTCTCACAC
The DNA here is from genome assembly GCF_030028105.1 of Mobula birostris. Taxonomy (NCBI): domain Eukaryota; kingdom Metazoa; phylum Chordata; class Chondrichthyes; order Myliobatiformes; family Myliobatidae; genus Mobula; species Mobula birostris. Next base: position 55,870 of record NW_027275133.1, read on the forward strand.
TGTACATGAGACTGACAGGTACAGAATGAACCCCATACTCTCATACTGTACCAGAGACTGACGGGCACAGAATGAACCCCACACTCTCACACTGTACTAGAGACTGACGGGTCCAGAATGAACCCCACACTCTTGCACTGTACCAGAGAGTAACAGGGACAGAATGAATCGAACACACTCTCACTGTACCAGAGACTGACAGGTACTGAATGAACCCCACACTCTCACACTGTACCAGAGACTGACAGGTAGAGAATGAACCCCACACTCTCACACTGTACCAGTGACTGACAGGTACAGAATGAACCCCACACTCTCACACTGTACGAGAGACTGACAGGTACAGAATGAACCCCACACTCTCGCACTGTACCAGAGACGGACAGGGACAGAATGAACCCCACACTCTCACACTGTACCAGAGACTGACAGGTACAGAATGAACCCCACACTCTCGCACTGTACCAGAGACTGACAGGTAGAGAATGAACACCACACTCTCACACTGTACCAGAGACTGACAGGTAGAGAATGAACCCCACACTCTCACACTGTACCAGAGACTGACAGGTAGAGAATGAACCCCACACTCTCACACTGTACCAGAGACTAACAGGAACAGAATGAACCCCACACTCTCACACTGTACCAGAGACTGACAGGTACAGAATGAACCCCACACTCTCTCACCGTACCAGAGACTGACAGGGACAGAATGAACCCCACACTCTCGCACTGTACCACAGACTGACGGGCACAGAATGAACCCCACACTCTCGCACTGTACCAGAGACTGACAGGGACAGAATGAACCCCACACTCTCGCACTGTACCAGAGACTGACAGGTACAGAATGAACCCCACACTCTCGCAATGTACCAGAGACTGACTGGTAGAGAATGAACCCCACACTCTCACACTGTACCAGAGACTGACAGGTAGAGAATGAACCCCACACTCTCACACTTTACCAGAGAATGACGGGCACAGAATGAATCCCACACTCTCACACTGTACCAGAGACTGACAGGGACAGAATGAACCCCACACTCTCACACTGTACCAGAGACTGACAGGTACAGAATAAACCCCAAACTCTCACACTGTACCAGAGACTGACAGGTAGAGAATGAACCCCACACTCTCATACTGTACCAGAGACTGACAGGGACAGAATGAACCCCACACTCTCACACTGTACCAGAGACTGCGGGCACAGAATGAACCCCACAATCTCACACTGTACTAGAGACTGACAGGGACAGAATAAACCCCACACTCTCACACTGTACCAGAGACTGACAGGTACAGATTAACCCCCACACTCTCACACTGTACCAGAGACTGACAGGTACAGAATGAACCCCACACTCTCGCACTGTACCAGAGACTGACTGGTAGAGAATGAACCCCATACTCTCTCACTCTACCAGAGATTGACAGTCACAGAATGAACCCCACACTCTCACACTGTACCAGAGACTGACAGGTACGGAATGAACCCCACACTCTCGCACTGTACCAGAGACTGACAGGGACAGAATGAACCCCACACTCTCGCACTGTACCAGAGACTGACGGGCACAGAATGAACCCCACACTCTTGCACTGTACCAGAGACTGACAGGGACAGTGTGAACCCCACACTCTCGCACTGTACCTGAGACTGACAGGGACAGAATGAACCCCCACTCTTTCACTGTACCAGAGACTGACAGGTAAAGAATGAACCCCACACTCTCGCACTGTACCAGAGACTGAATGGTAGAGAATGAACCCCACACTCTCACACTGTACCAGAGACTAACAGGTAGAGAATGAACCCCACACTCTCATACTGTACCAGAGACTGACTGGTACAGAATGAACCCCACACTCTCGCACTGTACCAGAGACTGACAGGGACAGAATGAACCCCACACTCTCACACTGTACCAGAGAGTGACAGGCAGAGAATGATCCCCACACTCTCACACTGTACCAGAGACTGACAGGTACAGAATGAACCCCACACTCTCGCACTGTACCAGAGACTGACAGGTACAGAATAAACCCCACACTCTCGCACTGTACCAGAGACTGACAGGGACAGAATGAACCCCAGACTATCGCACTGTACCAGAGACTGACGGGCACAGAATGAACCCCACACTCTCATACTGTACCAGAGACTGACGGGCACAGAATGAACCCCACACTCTTGCACTGTACCAGAGACTGACAGGGACAGAATGAACCCCACACTCTCGCAATGTACCAGAGACTGACAGGGACAGAATGGTCCCCACAGTCTCTCACTGTACCAGAGACTGACAGGTACAGAATGAACCCCACAGTCTCGCACTGTACCAGAGACTGACAGGGACAGAATGAACCCCACTCTCTCTCACTGTACCAGAGACTGACAGGGACAGAATGAACCCAACACTCTCGCACTGTACCAGAGACTGACTGGTTGTAGAATGAACACCACACTCTCACACTGTACCAGAGACTGACAGGTAGAGAATGAACCCCACACTCTCACACTGCACCAGAGAATGACGGCACAGGATGAACCCCACACTCTCACACTGTACCAGAGACTGACAGGGACAGAATGAACCCCACACTCTCACACTGTACCAGAGACTGACAGGTACAGAATAAACCCCACACTCTCACACTGTACCAGAGACTGACAGGTAGAGAATGAACCCCACACTCTCACACTGTACCAGAGACTGACAGGTACAGAATGAATCCCACAATCTCATACTATACCAGAGACTGACAGGTGCAGAATGAATCCCACACTCTCACACTTTACCAGAGACTGACAGGTACAGAATGAAACCCACACTCTCACACTGTACCAGAGACTGACAGGAACAGAATAAACCCCACACTCTCACACTGTACCAGAGACTGACAGAGACAGAATGAACTCCACACTCTCACACTGTACCTGAGACTGACAGGTACAGAATGAACCCCACACTCTCACACTGTACCAGAGACTTACGGGCACAGAATTAACCCCACACTCTCACACTGTACTAGAGACTGACGGGTCCAGAATGAACCCCACACTCTTGCACTGTACCAGAGACTAACAGGGACAGAATGAACCGAACACTCTCGCACTGTACCAGAGACTGACAGGTAGAGAATGAACCCCACATTCTCGCACTGTACCAGAGACTGACAGGGACAGAATGAACCCCACACTCTCGCAATGTACCAGAGACTGACAGGGACAGAATGGTCCCCACAGTCTCTCACTGTACCAGAGACTGACAGGTACAGAATGAACCCCACAGTCTCGCACTGTACCAGAGACTGACAGGGACAGAATGAACCCCACTCTCTCTCACTGTACCAGAGACTGACAGGGACAGAATGAACCCAACACTCTCGCACTGTACCAGAGACTGACTGGTTGTAGAATGAACACCACACTCTCACACTGTACCAGAGACTGACAGGTAGAGAATGAACCCCACACTCTCACACTGCACCAGAGAATGACGGCACAGGATGAACCCCACACTCTCACACTGTACCAGAGACTGACAGGGACAGAATGAACCCCACACTCTCACACTGTACCAGAGACTGACAGGTACAGAATAAACCCCACACTCTCACACTGTACCAGAGACTGACAGGTAGAGAATGAACCCCACACTCTCACACTGTACCAGAGACTGACAGGTACAGAATGAATCCCACAATCTCATACTATACCAGAGACTGACAGGTGCAGAATGAATCCCACACTCTCACACTTTACCAGAGACTGACAGGCACAGAATGAAACCCACACTCTCACACTGTACCAGAGACTGACAGGAACAGAATAAACCCCACACTCTCACACTGTACCAGAGACTGACAGAGACAGAATGAACTCCACACTCTCACACTGTACCTGAGACTGACAGGTACAGAATGAACCCCACACTCTCACACTGTACCAGAGACTTACGGGCACAGAATTAACCCCACACTCTCACACTGTACTAGAGACTGACGGGTCCAGAATGAACCCCACACTCTTGCACTGTACCAGAGACTAACAGGGACAGAATGAACCGAACACTCTCGCACTGTACCAGAGACTGACAGGTAGAGAATGAACCCCACACTCTCACACTGTACCAGAGACTGACAGGTAGAGAATGAACCCCACACTCTCACACTGTACCAGAGACTGACAGAGACAGAATGAACTCCACACTCTCACACCGTACCTGAGACTGACAGGTACAGAATGAACCCCACACTCTCACAGTGTACCAGAGACTGACGGGCACAGAATTAACCGCACACTCTCACACGGTACTAGAGACTGACGGGTCCAGAATGAACCCCACACTCTCGCACTGTACCAGAGACTGACAGGTAGTGAATGAACCCCCCAATCTCACACTGTACCAGAGACTGACAGGTAGAGAATGAACCCCACACTCTCACACTGTACCAGAGACTGACAGGTAGAGAATGAACCCCACACTCTCACACTGTACCAGAGACTGACAGGCACAGAATGAACCCCACACTCTCGCACTGTACCAGAGACTGACGGGCACAGAATGAACCCCACACTCTCGCACTGTACCAGAGACTGACAGGGACAGAATGAACCCCACAGTCTCTCACTGTACCAGAGACTGACAGGGACAGGATGAACCCCACACTCTCGCACAGTACCAGAGACTGACTGGTAGAGAATGAACCCCACACTCTCACACTGTACCAGAGACTGACAGGTAGAGAATGAACCCCACACTCTCACACTGTACCAGAGAATGACGGGCACAGAATGAACCCCACACTCTCACACTGTACCAGAGATGACAGGGACAGAATGAACCCCACACTCTCACACTGTACCAGAGACTGACAGGTACAGAATAAACCCCACACTCTCACACTGTACCAGAGACTGACAGGTAGAGAATGAACCTCACACTCTCTCACTGTACCAGAGACTGACAGGTACAGAATGAACCCCACACTCTCGCACTGTACCAGAGACTGAATGGTAGAGAATGAACCCCACACTCTCACACAGTACCAGAGACTAACAGGTAGAGAATGAACCCCACACTCTCATACTGTACCAGAGACTGACAGGTACAGAATGAACCCCACACTCTCGCACTGTACCAGAGACTGACAGGGACAGAATGAACCCCACACTCTCACACTGTACCAGAGAGTGACAGGTACAGAATGAACCCCACACTCTCGCACTGTACCAGAGACTGACAGGTACAGAATAAACCCCACACTCTCGCACTGTACCAGAGACTGACAGGGACAGAATGAACCCCAGACTATCGCACTGTACCAGAGACTGACGGGCACAGAATGATCCCCACACTCTCACACTGTACTAGAGACTGACGGGTCCAGAATGAACCCCAGACTCTCAAACTGTACCAGAGACTGACAGGGACAGAATGAACCCCACACTCTCACACTGTACCAGAGACTGACAGGTACAGATTAACCCCCACTCTCTCACACTGTACCAGAGAGTGACAGGTACAGAATGAACTCCACACTCTCGCACTGTACCAGAGACTGACAGGGACCGAATGAACCCCACACTCTCACACTGTACCAGAGACTGACAGGGACAGAATGAACCCCACACTCTCACACTGTACTAGAGACTGACAGATACCGAATGAACCCCACACTCTCGCACTGTACCAGAGACTGACTTGTAGAGAATGAACCCCACACTCTCGCACTGCACCAGAGACTGACTGGTAGAGAATGAACCCCACACTCTCGCACTGTACCAGAGACTGACAGGGACAGAATGAACCCCACACTCTCTCACTGTACCAGAGACTGACAGGTACAGAATGAACCCCACAGTCTCGCACTGTACCAGAGACTGGCAGGGACAGAATGAACCCCACTCTCTCTCACTGTACCAGAGACTGACAGGGACAGAATGAACCCAACACTCTCGCACTGTACCAGAGACTGACTGGTTGTAGAATGAACACCACACTCTCACACTGTACCAGAGACTGACAGGTAGAGAATGAACCCCACACTCTCACACTGCACCAGAGAATGACGGCACAGGATGAACCCCACACTCTCACACTGTACCAGAGACTGACAGGGACAGAATGAACCCCACACTCTCACACTGTACCAGAGACTGACAGGTACAGAATAAACCCCACACTCTCACACTGTACCAGAGACTGACAGGTAGAGAATGAACCCCACACTCTCACACTGTACCAGAGACTGACAGGTACAGAATGAATCCCACAATCTCATACTATACCAGAGACTGACAGGTGCAGAATGAATCCCACACTCTCACACTTTACCAGAGACTGACAGGTACAGAATGAAACCCACACTCTCACACTGTACCAGAGACTGACAGGAACAGAATAAACCCCACACTCTCACACTGTACCAGAGACTGACAGAGACAGAATGAACTCCACACTCTCACACTGTACCTGAGACTGACAGGTACAGAATGAACCCCACACTCTCACACTGTACCAGAGACTTACGGGCACAGAATTAACCCCACACTCTCACACTGTACTAGAGACTGACGGGTCCAGAATGAACCCCACACTCTTGCACTGTACCAGAGACTAACAGGGACAGAATGAACCGAACACTCTCGCACTGTACCAGAGACTGACAGGTAGAGAATGAACCCCACACTCTCACACTGTACCAGAGACTGACAGGTAGAGAATGAACCCCACACTCTCACACTGTACCAGAGACTGACAGAGACAGAATGAACTCCACACTCTCACACCGTACCTGAGACTGACAGGTACAGAATGAACCCCACACTCTCACAGTGTACCAGAGACTGACGGGCACAGAATTAACCGCACACTCTCACACGGTACTAGAGACTGACGGGTCCAGAATGAACCCCACACTCTCGCACTGTACCAGAGACTGACAGGTAGTGAATGAACCCCCCAATCTCACACTGTACCAGAGACTGACAGGTAGAGAATGAACCCCACACTCTCACACTGTACCAGAGACTGACAGGTAGAGAATGAACCCCACACTCTCACACTGTACCAGAGACTGACAGGCACAGTTTGAACCCCACACTCTCACACTGTACCAGAGACTGACAGGTACAGAATGAACCCCACACTCTCGCACTGTACCAGAGACTGACAGGTACAGAATGAACCACACTCTCTCACTGTACCAGAGACTGACAGGGACAGAATGAACCCCACACTCTCGCACTGTACCAGAGACTGACGGGCACAGAATGAACCCCACACTCTCGCACTGTACCAGAGACTGACAGGGACAGAATGAACCCCACACTCTCTCACTGTACCAGAGACTGACAGGGACAGGATGAACCCCACACTCTCGCACAGTACCAGAGACTGACTGGTAGAGAATGAACCCCACACTCTCACACTGTACCAGAGACTGACAGGTAGAGAATGAACCCCACACTCTCACACTGTACCAGAGACTGACAGGTACAGAATAAACCCCACACTCTCACACTGTACCAGAGACTGACAGGGACAGAATGAACCGAACACTCTCGCACTGTACCAGAGACTGACAGGTAGAGAATGAACCCCACACTCTCACACTGTACCAGAGACTGACAGGTAGAGAATGAACCCCACACTCTCACACTGTACCAGAGACTGACAGAGACAGAATGAACTCCACACTCTCACACCGTACCTGAGACTGACAGGTACAGAATGAACCCCACACTCTCACAGTGTACCAGAGACTGACGGGCACAGAATTAACCGCACACTCTCACACGGTACTAGAGACTGACGGGTCCAGAATGAACCCCACACTCTCGCACTGTACCAGAGACTGACAGGTTGTGAATGAACCCCCCAATCTCACACTGTACCAGAGACTGACAGGTAGAGAATGAACCCCACACTCTCACACTGTACCAGAGACTGACAGGTAGAGAATGAACCCCACACTCTCACACTGTACCAGAGACTGACAGGCACAGTTTGAACCCCACACTCTCACACTGTACCAGAGACTGACAGGTACAGAATGAACCCCACACTCTCGCACTGTACCAGAGACTGACAGGTACAGAATGAACCACACTCTCTCACTGTACCAGAGACTGACAGGGACAGAATGAACCCCACACTCTCGCACTGTACCAGAGACTGACGGGCACAGAATGAACCCCACACTCTCGCACTGTACCAGAGACTGACAGGGACAGAATGAACCGAACACTCTCGCACTGTACCAGAGACTGACAGGTAGAGAATGAACCCCACACTCTCACACTGTACCAGAGACTGACAGGTAGAGAATGAACCCCACACTCTCACACTGTACCAGAGACTGACAGAGACAGAATGAACTCCACACTCTCACACCGTACCTGAGACTGACAGGTACAGAATGAACCCCACACTCTCACAGTGTACCAGAGACTGACGGGCACAGAATTAACCGCACACTCTCACACGGTACTAGAGACTGACGGGTCCAGAATGAACCCCACACTCTCGCACTGTACCAGAGACTGACAGGTAGTGAATGAACCCCCCAATCTCACACTGTACCAGAGACTGACAGGTAGAGAATGAACCCCACACTCTCACACTGTACCAGAGACTGACAGGTAGAGAATGAACCCCACACTCTCACACTGTACCAGAGACTGACAGGCACAGTTTGAACCCCACACTCTCACACTGTACCAGAGACTGACAGGTACAGAATGAACCCCACACTCTCGCACTGTACCAGAGACTGACAGGTACAGAATGAACCACACTCTCTCACTGTACCAGAGACTGACAGGGACAGAATGAACCCCACACTCTCGCACTGTACCAGAGACTGACGGGCACAGAATGAACCCCACACTCTCGCACTGTACCAGAGACTGACAGGGACAGAATGAACCCCACACTCTCTCACTGTACCAGAGACTGACAGGGACAGGATGAACCCCACACTCTCGCACAGTACCAGAGACTGACTGGTAGAGAATGAACCCCACACTCTCACACTGTACCAGAGACTGACAGGTAGAGAATGAACCCCACACTCTCACACTGTACCAGAGACTGACAGGTACAGAATAAACCCCACACTCTCACACTGTACCAGAGACTGACAGGTAGAGAATGAACCTCACACTCTCTCACTGTACCAGAGACTGACAGGTACAGAATGAACCCCACACTCTCGCACTGTACCAGAGACTGAATGGTAGAGAATGAACCCCACACTCTCACACTGTACCAGAGACTAACAGGTAGAGAATGAACCCCACACTCTCATACTGTACCAGAGACTGACTGGTACAGAATGAACCCCACACTCTCGCACTGTACCAGAGACTGACAGGGACAGAATGAACCCCACACTCTCACACTGTACCAGAGAGTGACAGGCAGAGAATGAACCCCACACTCTCACACTGTACCAGAGACTGACAGGTACAGAATGAACCCCACACTCTCGCACTGTACCAGAGACTGACAGGTACAGAATAAACCCCACACTCTCGCACTGTACCAGAGACTGACAGGGACAGAATGAACCCCAGACTATCGCACTGTACCAGAGACTGACGGGCACAGAATGATCCCCACACTCTCACACTGTACTAGAGACTGACGGGTCCAGAATGAACCCCAGACTCTCAAACTGTACCAGAGACTGACAGGGACAGAATGAACCCCACACTCTCACACTGTACCAGAGACTGACAGGTACAGATTAACCCCCACTCTCTCACACTGTACCAGAGAGTGACAGGTACAGAATGAACTCCACACTCTCGCACTGTACCAGAGACTGACAGGGACCGAATGAACCCCACACTCTCACACTGTACCAGAGACTGACAGGGACAGAATGAACCCCACACTCTCACACTGTACTAGAGACTGACAGATACCGAATGAACCCCACACTCTCGCACTGTACCAGAGACTGACTTGTAGAGAATGAACCCCACACTCTCGCACTGCACCAGAGACTGACTGGTAGAGAATGAACCCCACACTCTCGCACTGTACCAGAGACTGACAGGGACAGAATGAACCCCACACTCTCTCACTGTACCAGAGACTGACAGGTACAGAATGAACCCCACACACTCGCACTGTACCAGAGACTGACTGGTATAGAATGAACCCCACACTCGCACACTGTACCAGAGACTGACAGGTAGAGAATGAACCCCGCACTCTCATACTGTATTAGAGACTGACAGGTACAGAATGAACCCCACATTCTCGCACTGTAACAGAGACTGACAGGGACAGAATGAACCCCACACTCTCACACTGTACCAGAGACTGACAGGTACAGAATCAACCCCACACTCTCACACTGTATCAGAGACTGACAGGCACAGAATGAACCCCACACTCTCACACTGTACCAGAAACTGACAGGTACAGAATGAACCCCACACTCTCGCACTGTACAAGAGACTGACAGGTACAGAATGAACCCCACAGTCTCGCTCTGTACCAGAGAGTGACAGGGACAGAATAAACCCCACACTCTCGCACTGTACCAGGGACTGACAGGGACAGAATGAACCCCACACTCTCTCACTGTACCAGAGACTGACAGGTACAGAATGAACCCCACACTCTCGCACTGTACCAGAGACTGACTGGTAGAGAATGATCCCCACACTCTCACACTGTACCAGAGACTGACAGGTACAGAATGAACCCAACACTCTCATACTGTACCAGAGACTGACAGGTACAGAATGAACCCCACACTCTCGCACAGTACCAGAGTCTGACAGGGACAGATTGAACCCCACACTCTCACACTGTACCAGAGACTGACAGGTACAGAATGAACCCCACACTCTCACACTGTACCAGAGACTGACAGGTACAGAATGAACCCCACACTCTCACACTGTACCAGAGACTGACAGAGACAGAATGAACTCCACCCTCTCACACTGTACATGAGACTGACAGGTACAGAATGAACCCCATACTCTCACACTGTACCAGAGACTGACGGGCACAGAATGAACCCCACACTCTCACACTGTACTAGAGACTGACGGGTCCAGAATGAAGCCCACACTCTTGCACTGTACCAGAGAGTAACAGGGACAGAATGAATCGAACACACTCTCACTGTACCAGAGACTGACAGGTACTGAATGAACCCCACACTCTCACACTGTACCAGAGACTGACAGGTAGGGAATGAACCCCACACTCTCACTCTGTACCAGTGACTGACAGGTACAGAATGAACCCCACACTCTCACACTGTACGAGAGACTGACAGGTACAGAATGAACCCCACACTCTCGCACTGTACCAGAGACTGACAGGGACAGAATGAACCCCACACTCTCACACTGTACCAGAGACTGACAGGTACAGAATGAACCCCACACTCTCGCACTGTACCAGAGACTGACAGGTAGAGAATGAACACCACACTCTCAAACTGTACCAGAGACTGACAGGTAGAGAATGAACCCCAC
>NW_027275134.1:0-67356 GCF_030028105.1 Mobula birostris
CGTAAAGATAGAGGTGAGTGGGGTTTGGGTGAAGATAGAGGAGAGTGGGGTTTGGGTGAAGATAGAGGAGAGTGGGGTTTGAGTAAAGATAGAGGGGAGTGGGGTTTGGGTAAAGATAGACGGGAGTGGGGTTTGGTAAAGATAGAGGTGAGTGGGGTTTGGGTGAAGATAGAGGAGAGTGGGGTTTGGGTGAAGATAGAGGAGAGTGGGGTTTGAGTAAAGATAGAGGGGAGTGGGGTTTGGGTGAAGATAGAGGGGAGTGTGGTTTGTTTGAAGATAGAGGGGAGTGGGGTTTGGGTGAACATAGAGGGGAGTGGCGTTTGGTAAAGATAGAGGGGAGCGGGGTTTGGTAAAGATAGAGGGGAGAGGGATTTAGTAAAGATAGAGGGGAGTGGGGTTTGGGTGAAGATAGAGGGGAGTGGTGTTTGGTAAAGATAGAGCGGAGTGGGGTTTGGGTGAAGATAGAGGGGAGTGTGGTTTGGTGGAACATAGAGGCTAGTGTGGTTTGGGTAAAGATAGAAGAGAGTGGGGTTTGGTAAAAATAGAGGGGAGTGGGGTTTGGTAAAGATAGACGGGAGTGGGGTTTGGGTGAAGATGGAGGGGAGTCGGGTTTGGTAAAGATAGAAGGGAGTCGGGTTTGGGTAAAGAAATAGGGGAGTGGGGTTTGGTAAAGATAAAGGATGATTGGGTTTGGGTATAGATAGAGGGGAGTTGGTTTTGGGTAAAGAGAGAGGGGGCTGGGTTTTGGTTATGATAGAAGGGAGTGGGTATGATAAAGATAGAGGGGAGTGGGATTTAGTAAAGATAGAGGGCAGTGGGTATTGTGTGAAGATAGAGGGGAGTGGGGTTTGGGTGAACATAGAGGAGAGTGGGGTTTGGGTAAAGATAGAGGGGAGTGGGGTTTGGTAGAGATAGAGGGGAGTTGGATTTGGTAAAGATAGAGGGGAGTTGGATTCGGTAAAGATAGACGGAAGTTGGATTTCGGTGAAGATAGAGGGGAGTGGGGTTTGGTAAAGATAGAGAGGAGTGGGGTTTGGATAAAGAAAAAGGGGAGTGGGGTTTGCTGAAGATGGTGGTGACTGGGTTTTGGATATAGACACGGCAGTTGGGTTTTCTAAAGATAGAGGGGTGTGTGGTTTGGGTAAAGACAGATGGGAATGGGGTTTGGTAAAGATAGAAGGGAGTGGGTTTGATAAAGATAGAGGGGAATGGGATTTGGTAAAGATAGAGTGGAGTGGGGTTTGTTAAAGATAAGGAGGATTAGATTTGGGTATAGATACAGGGGAGTGGGGTTTGGGTGAACATGGAGGGGAGTGGGGTTTGGGTAAAAATAGAGGGGAGTGGGGTTTGGGTGAAGATAGAGGGGAGTGGGGTTTGGGTGAATATAAGGGGAGTGGAGTTTGGGTCATGATAGAGGGAGTGGGGTTTGGATATAGATAGAGGGGAGTGGGGTTTGGGTAAAGAGAGAGGGGGCTGGGGTTTGGCAATGATAGAGGGCAGTGGAGTTTGGTAAAGATAGAGAGGAGTGGAGTTTGGGTGAAAGAGGGGAGTGCGGTCTGGGTTAAGATAGAGGGGAGTGGGGTTTGGGTAAAGATAGAGGGGAGTGGGGTTTGGGTGAAGATAGAGGGGAGTGGGGTTTGGTAAAGATAGAGGGGAATGGGGTTTGATAAAGATAGAGGGGAGTGGGGTTGGTAAAGATAAAGGGGATTGAGTTTGGGTATAGATAAAGGTGTGTGGGGTTTGGGTAAAGACAGTGGGGAGTGTGGTTTGCTTTACGATAGAGTGGAGTGGGATTTTGGTAAAGATAAACGGGAGTGGGGTTTGGTAAAAATAGAGGTGAGTGGGGTATGGGTGAAAATAGAGGGGAGTGGGTTTCGTTAAGATAGAGGGGTGTGGGGTTAGGGTAAAGATAGAGGGGAGTGGCTTTTGATAAAGATAGAGGGGAGTGGGGTTTGGCAAAGATAAAGGGGATTGGGTTTGGGTATAGATACAACGGACTGGGGTTTGGGTAAAGGTAGAGGGCGGTGGGGTTTGGTAAAGATAGAGGGGAGTGGGGTTTGGTAAAGATAGAGTGGAGTGGGGTTTGGGTAAAGATAGAGGGGAGTGGGGTTTGGGTGGAGATAGAGGGGAGTAGGGTTTGGGTGAAGATAGAGGGAGTGGGTTTTCGTAAAGATAGAGGGGAGTGGAATTTGGTTAAAGATAGAGGCGAATGGGGTTTCGTAAAGATGGAGGGGGGTGGGATTTTTGTAAAGATAGAGGGGAGTGGGGTTTGGGTGAAGATAGAGGGGAGTGGGGTATGTGTGAATATAGAGGGGAGTGGAATTTGGGTCATGATAGAGGGAGTGGGGTTTGGGTGAAGATAGAGGGCAGCAGGGTTTGGGTGAAGATAGAGGGGAGTGGGTTTTCGTAAAGATAGAGGGGAGTGGAATTTGGTTAAAGATAGAGGCGAATGGGGTTTCGTAAAGATGGAGGGGGGTGGGATTTTTGTAAAGATAGAGGGGAGTGGAGTTTGGTAAAGATAGAGAGGAGTGGAGTTTGGGTGAAAGAGGGGAGTGCGGTCTGGGTTAAGATAGAGGGGAGTGGGGTTTCGTTAGGATAGAGGGGAGTGGGGTTTGAGTAAAGTTAGAGGGGAGTGGGGTTTGGGTGAAGATAGAGGGGAGTGGGGTTTGGTTGAAGATAGAGGGGAGTGGGGTTTGGGTGAAGATAGAGGGGATTGGGGTTTGGTAAAGATAGAGCGGAGTGGGGTTTGGGTGAAGATAGAGGGGAGTGTGGTTTGGGGGAACATAGAGGCGAGTGTGGTTTGGGTAAAGATAGAAGAGAGTGGGGTTTGGTAAAGATAGAGGGGAGTATGGTTTGGTAAAGATAGACGGGAGTGGGGTTTGGGTGAAGATGGAGGGGAGTCGGGTTTGGTAAAGATAGAAGGGAGTGGGGTTTGGATAAAGAAATAGGGGAGTGGGGTTTGGGTGAAGATAGAGGGGAGTAGGGTTTGGGTGAAGATAGAGGGGAGTGGGTTTTCGTAAAGATAGAGGGGAGTGGAATTTGGTTAAAGATAGAGGCGAATGGGGTTTCGTAAAGATGGAGGGGGGTGAGATTTTTGTAAAGATAGAGGGGAGTGGGGTTTGGTAAAGATAGAGTGGAGTGGGGTTTGGTTAAAGATAGAGGGGAGTAGGGTTTGGGTGAAGATACAGGGGAGTAGGGTTTGGGTGAAGATAGAGGGGAGTGGGTTTTCGTAAAGATAGAGGGGAGTGGAATTCGGTTAAAGATAGAGGCGAATGGGGTTTCGTAAAGATGGAGGGGGGTGGGATTTTTGTAAAGATAGAGGGGAGTGGAGTTTGGTAAAGATAGAGGGGAGTGGGGTTTGGGTGAAGATAGAGGGGAGTGGGGTATGGGTGAATATAGAGGGGAGTGGAGTTTGGGTCATGATAGAGGGAGTGGGGTTTGGGTGAAGATACAGAGCAGCAGGGTTTGGGTGAAGATGGAGGGGAGTGGGTTTTCGTAAAGATAGAGGGGAGTGGAATTTGGTTAAAGATAGAGGCGAATGGGGTTTCGTAAAGATGGAGGGGGGTGGGATTTTTGTAAAGATAGAGGGGAGTGGAGTTTGGTAAAGATAGAGAGGAGTGGAGTTTGGGTGAAAGAGGGGAGTGCGGTCTGAGTTAAGATAGAGGGGAGTGGGGTTTGGGTAAAGATAGATGGGAATGGGGTTTGGTAAAGATAGAGGTGAGTGGGGTTTGGGTAAAGATAGAGGGGAGTGGGGTTTCGTTAGGATAGAGGGGAGTGGGGTTTGAGTAAAGTTAGATGGGTGTGGGGTTTGGGTGAAGATAGAGGGGAGTGGGGTTTGGTTGAAGATAGAGGGGAGTGGGGTTTGTGTGAACATAGAGGGGAGTGGTGTTTGGTAAAGATAGAGGGGAGCGGGGTTTGGTAAAGATAGTGGGGAGAGGGATTTAATAAAGATAGAGGGGAGTGGGGTTTGGGTGAAGATAGAGGGGAGTGGGGTTTGGTTGAAGATAGAGGGGAGTGGGGTTTGGGTGAACATAGAGGGGAGTGGTGTTTGGTAAAGATAGAGGGGAGCGGGGTTTGGTAAAGATAGTGGGGAGAGGGATTTAATAAAGATAGAGGGGAGTGGGGTTTGGGTGAAGATAGAGGGGATTGGGGTTTGGTAAAGATAGAGCGGAGTGGGGTTTGGGTGAAGATAGAGGGGAGTGTGGTTTGGGGGAACATAGAGGCGAGTGTGGTTTGGGTAAAGATAGAAGAGAGTGGGGTTTGGTAAAGATAGAGGGGAGTGTGGTTTGGTAAAGATAGACGGGAGTGGGGTTTGGTTGAAGATGGAGGGGAGTCGGGTTTGGTAAAGATAGAAGGGATTGGGGTTTGGTTAAAGATAGAGGGGAGTAGGGTTTGGGTGAAGATAGAGGGGAGTAGGGTTTGGGTGAAGATAGAGGGGAGTGGGTTTTCGTAAAGATAGAGGGGAGTGGAATTCGGTTAAAGATAGAGGCGAATGGGGTTTCGTAAAGATGGAGGGGGGTGGGATTTTTGTAAAGATAGAGGGGAGTGGAGTTTGGTAAAGATAGAGGGGAGTGGGGTTTGGGTGAAGATAGAGGGGAGTGGGGTATGGGTGAATATAGAGGGGAGTGGACTTTGGGTCATGATAGAGGGAGTGGGGTTTGGGTGAAGATAGAGAGCAGCAGGGTTTGGGTGAAGATAGAGGGGAGTGGGTTTTCGTAAAGATAGAGGGGAGTGGAATTTGGTTAAAGATAGAGGCGAATGGGGTTTCGTAAAGATGGAGGGGGGTGGGATTTTTGTAAAGATAGAGGGGAGTGGAGTTTGATAAAGATAGAGAGGAGTGGAGTTTGGGTGAAAGAGGGGAGTGCGGTCTGGGTTAAGATAGAGGGGAGTGGGGTTTGGGTAAAGATAGATGGGAATGGGGTTTGGTAAAGATAGAGGTGAGTGGGGTTTGGGTAAAGATAGAGGGGAGTGGGGTTTCGTTAGGATAGAGGGGAGTGGGGTTTGAGTAAAGTTAGAGGGGTGTGGGGTTTGGGTGAAGATAGAGGGGAGTGGGGTTTGGTTGAAGACAGAGGGGAGTGGGGTTTGGGTGAACATAGAGGGGAGTGGTGTTTGGTAAAGATAGAGGGGAGCGGGGTTTGGTAAAGATAGTGGGGAGAGGGATTTAATAAAGATAGAGGGGAGTGGGGTTTGGGTGAAGATAGAGGGGATTGGGGTTTGGTAAAGATAGAGCGGAGTGGGGTTTGGGTGAAGATAGAGGGGAGTGTGGTTTGGGGGAACATAGAGGCGAGTGTGGTTTGGGTAAAGATAGAAGAGAGTGGGGTTTGGTAAAGATAGAGGGGAGTGTGGTTTGGTAAAGATAGACGGGAGTGGGGTTTGGGTGAAGATGGAGGGGAGTCGGGTTTGGTAAAGATAGAAGGGAGTGGGGTTTGGGTAAAGAAATAGGGGAGTGGGGTTTGGGTGAAGATAGAGGGGAGTAGGGTTTGGGTGAAGATAGAGGGGAGTGGGTTTTCGTAAAGATAGAGGGGAGTGGAATTTGGTTAAAGATAGAGGCGAATGGGGTTTCGTAAAGATGGAGGGGGGTGAGATTTTTGTAAAGATAGAGGGGAGTGGGGTTTGGTAAAGATAGAGTGGAGTGGGGTTTGGTTAAAGATAGAGGGGAGTAGGGTTTGGGTGAAGATAGAGGGGAGTGGGTTTTCGTAAAGATAGAGGGGAGTGGAATTTGGTTAAAGATAGAGGCGAATGGGGTTTCGTAACGATGGAGGGGGGTGGGATTTTTGTAAAGATAGAGGGGAGTGGAGTTTGGTAAAGATAGAGGGGAGTGGGGTTTGGGTGAAGATAGAGGGGAGTGTGGTATGGGTGAATATAGAGGGGAGTGGACTTTGGGTCATGATAGAGGGAGTGGGGTTTGGGTGAAGATAGAGGGCAGCAGGGTTTGGGTGAAGATAGAGGGGAGTGGGTTTGGGTGAAGATAGAGGGGAGTGGGTTTTCGTAAAGATAGAGGGGAGTGGAATTTGGTTAAAGATAGAGGCGAATGGGGTTTCGTAAAGATGGAGGGGGGTGGGATTTTTGTAAAGATAGAGGAGAGTGGAGTTTGGTAAAGATAGAGAGGAGTGGAGTTTGGGTGAAAGAGGGGAGTGCGGTCTGGGTTAAGATAGAGGGGAGTGGGGTTTGGGTAAAGATAGATGGGAGTGGGATTTGGTAAAGATAGACGGGAGTGGGGTTTGGGTGAAGATGGAGGGGAGTCGGGTTTGGTAAAGATAGAAGGGAGTGGGGTTTGGGTAAAGAAATAGGGGAGTGGGGTTTGGTAAAGATAGAGGGGAGTGGGGTTTGGTAAAATTAGTGGTGAGTGGGGTTTGGGTGAAGATAGAGGGGAGTGGGGTTTGGCAAAGATAGAGGGGAATGGGGTTTGATAAAGATAGAGGGGAGTGGGGTTTGGTAAAGATAAAGGGGTTTGGGTTTGGATATAGATAGAGGGGAGTGGGGTTTGGGTAAAGAGAGAGGGGGCTGGGGTTTGGCAATGATAGAGGGCAGTGGAGTTTGGTAAAGATAGAGAGGAGTGGAGTTTGGGTGAAAGAGGGGAGTGCGGTCTGGGTTAAGATAGAGGGGAGTGGGGTTTGGGTAAAGATAGAGGGGAGTGGGGTTTGGGTGAAGATAGAGGGGAGTGGGGTTTGGTAAAGATAGAGGGGAATGGGGTTTGATAAAGATAGAGGGGAGTGGGGTTGGTAAAGATAAAGGGGATTGAGTCTGGGTATAGATAAAGGTGTGTGGGGTTTGGGTAAAGACAGTGGGGAGTGTGGTTTGCTTTAAGATAGAGTGGAGTGGGATTTTGGTAAAGATAAACGGGAGTGGGGTTTGGTAAAAATAGAGGTGAGTGGGGTATGGGTGAAAATAGAGGGGAGTGGGTTTCGTTAAGATAGAGGGGTGTGGGGTTAGGGTAAAGATAGAGGGGAGTGGCTTTTGATAAAGATAGAGGGGAGTGGGGTTTGGCAAAGATAAAGGGGATTGGGTTTGGGTATAGATACAACGGACTGGGGTTTGGGTAAAGATAGAGGGCGGTGGGGTTTGGTAAAGATAGAGGGGAGTGGGGTTTGGTAAAGATAGAGTGGAGTGGGGTTTGGGTAAAGATAGAGGGGAGTGGGTTTGGGTGGAGATAGAGGGGAGTAGGGTTTGGGTGAAGATAGAGGGAGTGGGTTTTCGTAAAGATAGAGGGGAGTGGAATTTGGTTAAAGATAGAGGCG
Organism: Mobula birostris; assembly: GCF_030028105.1. Taxonomy (NCBI): domain Eukaryota; kingdom Metazoa; phylum Chordata; class Chondrichthyes; order Myliobatiformes; family Myliobatidae; genus Mobula; species Mobula birostris. The sequence goes on from NW_027275134.1 coordinate 7,239, forward strand.
AATGGGGTTTCGTAAAGATGGAGGGGGGTGGATTTTTGTAAAGATAGAGGGGAGTGGAGTTTGGTAAAGATAGAGAGGAGTGGAGTTTGGGTGAAAGAGGGGAGTGCGGTCTGGGTTAAGATAGAGGGGAGTGGGGTTTGGGTAAAGATAGATGGGAGTGGGATTTGGTAAAGATAGAGGTGAGTGGGGCTTGGGTGAAGATAGAGGGGAGTGGGGTTTGGGTAAAGATAGAGGGGAGTGGGGTTTCGTTAGGATAGAGGGGAGTGGGGTTTGAGTAAAGATAGAGGGGAGTGGGGTTTGGGTGAAGATAGAGGAGAGTGTGGTTTGCTTTAAGATAGAGTGGAGTGGGATTTTGGTAAAGATGAACGGGAGTGGGGTTTGGTAAAAATATAGGGGAGAGGGATTTGGTAAAGATAGAGGGAAGTGGGGTTGGTAAATATAAAGAGGATTGAGTTTGGGTATAGATAGAGGGGAGTGGCGTTTGATAAAGATAGAGGGGAGTGGGGTTTGGCAAAGATAAAGGGGATTGGGTTTGGGGAAAGATACAGGGGACTGGGGTTTGGGTAAAGATAGAGGGCAGTGGGGTTTCGTAAAGATAGAGGGGAGTGGGGTTTGGTAAAGATAGAGGGGAGTGGAGTTTGGGTAAAGATAGAGGGGAGTGGGGTTTGGGTGAAGATAGAGGGGAGTGGGGTATGTGTGAATATAGAGGGGAGTGGAATTTGGGTCATGATAGAGGGAGTGGGGTTTGGGTGAAGATAGAGGGCAGCAGGGTTTGGGTGAAGATAGAGGGGAGTGGGTTTTCGTAAAGATAGAGGGGAGTGGAATTTGGTTAAAGATAGAGGCGAATGGGGTTTCGTAAAGATGGAGGGGGGTGGGATTTTTGTAAAGATAGAGGGGAGTGGAGTTTGGTAAAGATAGAGAGGAGTGGAGTTTGGGTGAAAGAGGGGAGTGCGGTCTGGGTTAAGATAGAGGGGAGTGGGGTTTCGTTAGGATAGAGGGGAGTGGGGTTTGAGTAAAGTTAGAGGGGAGTGGGGTTTGGGTGAAGATAGAGGGGAGTGGGGTTTGGTTGAAGATAGAGGGGAGTGGGGTTTGGGTGAAGATAGAGGGGATTGGGGTTTGGTAAAGATAGAGCGGAGTGGGGTTTGGGTGAAGATAGAGGGGAGTGTGGTTTGGGGGAACATAGAGGCGAGTGTGGTTTGGGTAAAGATAGAAGAGAGTGGGGTTTGGTAAAGATAGAGGGGAGTATGGTTTGGTAAAGATAGACAGGAGTGGGGTTTGGGTGAAGATGGAGGGGAGTCGGGTTTGGTAAAGATAGAAGGGAGTGGGGTTTGGATAAAGAAATAGGGGAGTGGGGTTTGGGTGAAGATAGAGGGGAGTAGGGTTTGGGTGAAGATAGAGGGGAGTGGGTTTTCGTAAAGATAGAGGGGAGTGGAATTTGGTTAAAGATAGAGGCGAATGGGGTTTCGTAAAGATGGAGGGGGGGTGAGATTTTTGTAAAGATAGAGGGGAGTGGGGTTTGGTAAAGATAGAGTGGAGTGGGGTTTGGTTAAAGATAGAGGGGAGTAGGGTTTGGGTGAAGATACAGGGGAGTAGGGTTTGGGTGAAGATAGAGGGGAGTGGAATTCGGTTAAAGATAGAGGCGAATGGGGTTTCGTAAAGATGGAGGGGGGTGGGATTTTTGTAAAGATAGAGGGGAGTGGAGTTTGGTAAAGATAGAGGGGAGTGGGGTTTGGGTGAAGATAGAGGGGAGTGGGGTATGGGTGAATATAGAGGGGAGTGGAGTTTGGGTCATGATAGAGGGAGTGGGGTTTGGGTGAAGATACAGAGCAGCAGGGTTTGGGTGAAGATAGAGGGGAGTGGGTTTTCGTAAAGATAGAGGGGAGTGGAATTTGGTTAAAGATAGAGGCGAATGGGGTTTCGTAAAGATGGAGGGGGGTGGGATTTTTGTAAAGATAGAGGGGAGTGGAGTTTGGTAAAGATAGAGAGGAGTGGAGTTTGGGTGAAAGAGGGGAGTGCGGTCTGAGTTAAGATAGAGGGGAGTGGGGTTTGGGTAAAGATAGATGGGAATGGGGTTTGGTAAAGATAGAGGTGAGTGGGGTTTGGGTAAAGATAGAGGGGAGTGGGGTTTCGTTAGGATAGAGGGGAGTGGGGTTTGAGTAAAGTTAGAGGGGTGTGGGGTTTGGGTGAAGATAGAGGGGAGTGGGGTTTGGTTGAAGATAGAGGGGAGTGGGGTTTGTGTGAACATAGAGGGGAGTGGTGTTTGGTAAAGATAGAGGGGAGCGGGGTTTGGTAAAGATAGTGGGGAGAGGGATTTAATAAAGATAGAGGGGAGTGGGGTTTGGGTGAAGATAGAGGGGAGTGGGGTTTGGTTGAAGACAGAGGGGAGTGGGGTTTGGGTGAACATAGAGGGGAGTGGTGTTTGGTAAAGATAGAGGGGAGCGGGGTTTGGTAAAGATAGTGGGGAGAGGGATTTAATAAAGATAGAGGGGAGTGGGGTTTGGGTGAAGATAGAGGGGATTGGGGTTTGGTAAAGATAGAGCGGAGTGGGGTTTGGGTGAAGATAGAGGGGAGTGTGGTTTGGGGGAACATAGAGGCGAGTGTGGTTTGGGTAAAGATAGAAGAGAGTGGGGTTTGGTAAAGATAGAGGGGAGTGTGGTTTGGTAAAGATAGACGGGAGTGGGGTTTGGGTGAAGATGGAGGGGAGTCGGGTTTGGTAAAGATAGAAGGGATTGGGGTTTGGTTAAAGATAGAGGGGAGTAGGGTTTGGGTGAAGATAGAGGGGAGTAGGGTTTGGGTGAAGATAGAGGGGAGTGGGTTTTCGTAAAGATAGAGGGGAGTGGAATTTGGTTAAAGATAGAGGCGAATGGGGTTTCGTAAAGATGGAGGGGGGTGGGATTTTTGTAAAGATAGAGGGGAGTGGAGTTTGGTAAAGATAGAGAGGAGTGGAGTTTGGGTGAAAGAGGGGAGTGCGGTATGGGTTAAGATAGAGGGGAGTGGGGTTTGGGTAAAGATAGATGGGAGTGGGGTTTGGTAAAGATAGAGGGGAGTGGGGTTTGTTTGAAGATAGAGGGGAGTGGGGTTTGGGTGAACATAGAGGGGAGTGGGGTTTGGTAAAGATAGAGGGGAGCGGGGTTTGGTAAAGATAGAGGGGAGAGGGATTTAGTAAAGATAGAGGGGAGTGGGGTTTGGGTGAAGATAGAGGGGAGTGGTGTTTGGTAAAGATAGAGCGGAGTGGGGTTTGGGTGAAGATAGAGGGGAGTGTGGTTTGGTGGAACATAGAGGCTAGTGTGGTTTGGGTAAAGATAGAAGAGAGTGGGGTTTGGTAAAAATAGAGGGGAGTGGGGTTTGGGTGAAGATAGACGGGAGTGGGAGTTTGGTAAAGATAGAGGGGAGTAGAGTTTGGGTTAAGGTAGAGGGGAGTAAGGTTTGGATGAAGATAGAGGGGAGTGGGTTTTCGTAAAGATACAGGGGAGTGGGATTTGGTTAAAGATAGAGGCGAATGGGGTTTCATAAAGATAGAGGGGGGTGGGGTTTTTGTAAAGATAGAGGGGAGTGGAGTTTGGTACAGATAGAGAGGAGTGGAGTTTGGGTGAAAGAGGGGAGTGCGGTCTGGGTTAAGATAGAGGGGAGTGGGGTTTGGGTAAAGATAGAGGGGAGTGCGGTCTGGGTTAAGATAGAGGGGAGTGGGGTTTGGGTAAAGATAGAGGGGAGTGGGGTTTGGGTAAAGATAGAGGGGAGTGGGGTTTGGTAAAAATAGAGGAATGTGGGGTTTTGGTGAATATAGAGGGGAGTGGGATTTGGTTAAAGATAGAGGCGAATGGGGTTTCATAATGTTAGAGGGGGGTGGGGTTTTTGTAAAGATAGAGGGGAGTGGGGTTTGGTAAAGATAGAAGGGAGTGGGGTTTGGGTAAAGAAATAGGGGAGTGGGGTTTGGTAAAGATAGAGGGCAGTGGGGTTTGGTAAAGATAGAGGGGAGTGGGGTTTGGTAAAGATAGAGTGGAGTGGGGTTTGGTTAAAGATAGAGGGGAGTAGGGTTTGGGTGAAGATAGAGGGGAGTAGGGTTTGGGTGAAGATAGAGGGGAGTGGGTTTTCGTAAAGATAGAGGGGAGTGGAATTTGGTTAAAGATAGAGGCGAATGGGGTTTCGTAAAGATGGAGGGGGGTGGGATTTTTGTAAAGATAGAGGGGAGTGGAGTTTGGTAAAGATAGAGAGGAGTGGAGTTTGGGTGAAAGAGGGGAGTGCGGTCTGGGTTAAGATAGAGGGGAGTGGGGTTTGGGTAAAGATAGATGGGAGTGGGTTTTGGTAAAGATAGAGGTGAGTGGGGTTTGGGTAAAGATAGAGGGGAGTGGGGTTTGGGTAAAGATAGAGGGGAGTGGGGTTTGGGTAAAGATAGAGGGGAGTGGGGTTTCGTTAGGATAGAGGGGAGTGGGGTTTGAGTAACGATAGAGGGGAGTGGGGTTTGTTTGAAGATAGAGGGGAGTGGGGTTTGGGTAAAGATAGAGGGGAGTGGGGTTTGGTAAAAATAGAGGGGAGTGGGGTTTTGGTGAATATAGAGGGGAGTGGGATTTGGTTAAAGATAGAGGCGAATGGGGTTTCATAAAGATAGAGGGGGGTGGGGTTTGGTACAGATAGAGAGGAGTGGAGTTTGGGTGAAAGAGGGGAGTGCGGTCTGGGTTAAGATAGAGGGGAGTGGGGTTTGGGTAAAGATAGAGGGGAGTGGGGTTTGGGTAAAGATAGAGGAGAGTGGGGTTTGGGTGAAGATAGAGGGGAGTGGGGTTTGGGTGAAGATAGAGGGGAGTGGGAGTTTGGTAAAGATAGAGTGGAGTAGAGTTTGTGTAAAGGTAGAGGGCAGTGGAGTTTGGTAAAGATAGAGGCGAGTGGAGTTTGGGTGAAAGAGGGGACTGCGGTCTGGGTTAAGATAGAGGGGAGTGGGGTTTGGGTAAAGATAGACGGGAGTGGGGTTTGGTAAAGATAGAGGTGAGTGGGGTTTGGGTGAAGATAGAGGAGAGTGGGGTTTCGGTGAAGATAGAGGAGAGTGGGGTTTGAGTAAAGATAGAGGGGAGTGGGGTTTGGGTGAAGATAGAGGGGAGTGGGGTTTGTTTGAAGATAGAGGGGAGTGGGGTTTGGGTGAACATAGAGGGAAGTGGGGTTTGGTAAAGATAGAGGGGAGCGGGGTTTGGTAAAGATAGAGGGGAGAGGGATTTAGTAAAGATAGAGGGGAGTGGGGTTTGGGTGAAGATAGAGGGGAGTGGTGTTTGGTAAAGATAGAGCGGAGTGGGGTTTGGGTGAAGATAGAGGGGAGTGTGGTTTGGTGGAACATAGAGGCTAGTGTGGTTTGGGTAAAGATAGAAGAGACTGGGGTTTGGTAAAAATAGACGGGAGTGGGGTTTGGTAAAGATAGACGGGAGTGGGGTTTGGGTGAAGATGGAGGGGAGTCGGGTTTGGTAAAGATAGAAGGGAGTCGGTTTTGGGTAAAGAAATAGGGGAGTGGGGATTGGTAAAGATAAAGGATGATTGGGTTTGGGTATAGATAGAGGGGAGTTGGTTTTGGGTAAAGAGAGAGGGGGCTGGGTTTTGGTTATGATAGAAGGGAGTGGGTTTGATAAAGATAGAGGGGAGTGGGATTTAGTAAAGATAGAGGGCAGTGGGTATTGTGTGAAGATAGAGGGGAGTGGGGTTTGGGTGAACATAGAGGAGAGTGGGGTTTGGGTAAAGATAGAGGGGAGTAGGGTTTGGTAGAGATAGAGGGGAGTTGGATTTGGTAAAGATAGAGGGGAGCTGGATTCGGTAAAGATAGACGGGAGTTGGATTTCGGTGAAGATAGAGGGGAGTGGGCTTTGGTAAAGATAGAGAGGAGTGGGGTTTGGTAAAGATAGAGGTGAGTGGGGTTTGGGTAAAGATAGAGGGGAGTGGGGTTTCGTTAGGATGGAGGGGAGTGGGGTTTGAGTAAAGTTAGAGTGGAGTGGGGTTTGGGTGAAGATAGAGGGGAGTGGGGTTTGGTTGAAGATAGAGGGAAGTGGGGTTTGGGTGAACATAGAGGGGAGTGGTGTTTGGTAAAGATAGAGGGGAGCGGGGTTTGGTAAAGATAGTGGGGAGAGGGATTTAATAAAGATAGAGGGGAGTGGGGTTTGGGTGAAGATAGAGGGGATTGGGGTTTGGTAAAGATAGAGCGGAGTGGGGTTTGGGTGAAGATAGAGGGGAGTGTGGTTTGGAGGAACATAGAGGCGAGTGTGGTTTGGGTAAAGATAGAAGAGAGTGGGGTTTGGTAAACATAGAGGGGAGTGTGGTTTGGTAAAGATAGACGGGAGTGGAGTTTGGGTGAAGATGGAGGGGAGTCGGGTTTGGTAAAGATAGAAGGGAGTGGGGTTTGGGTAAAGAAATAGGGGAGTGGGGTTTGGGTGAAGATAGAGGGGAGTAGGGTTTGGGTGAAGATAGAGGGGAGTGGGTTTTCGTAAAGATAGAGGGGAGTGGAATTTGGTTAAAGATAGAGGCGAATGGGGTTTCGTAAAGATGGAGGGGGGTGAGATTTTTGTAAAGATAGAGGGGAGTGGGGTTTGGTAAAGATAGAGTGGAGTGGGGTTTGGTTAAAGATAGAGGGGAGTACGGTTTGGGTGAAGATAGAGGGGAGTAGGGTTTGGGTGAAGATAGAGGGGAGTGGGTTTTCGTAAAGATAGAGGGGAGTGGAATTTGGTTAAAGATAGAGGCGAATGGGGTTTCGTAACGATGGAGGGGGGTGGGATTTTTGTAAAGATAGAGGGGAGTGGAGTTTGGTAAAGATAGAGGGGAGTGGGGTTTGGGTGAAGATAGAGGGGAGTGGGGTATGGGTGAATATAGAGGGGAGTGGACTTTGGGTCATGAGAGAGGGAGTGGGGTTTGGGTGAAGATAGAGGGCAGCAGGGTTTGGGTGAAGATAGAGGGGAGTGGGTTTGGGTGAAGATAGAGGGGAGTGGGTTTTCGTAAAGATAGAGGGGAGTGGAATTTGGTTAAAGATAGAGGCGAATGGGGTTTCGTAAAGATGGAGGGGGGTGGGATTTTTGTAAAGATAGAGGGGAGTGGAGTTTGGTAAAGATAGAGAGGAGTGGAGTTTGGGTGAAAGAGGGGAGTGCGGTCCGGGTTAAGATAGAGGGGAGTGGGGTTTGGGTAAAGATAGATGGGAGTGGGATTTGGTAAAGATAGACGGGAGTGGGGTTTGGGTGAAGATGGAGGGGAGTCGGGTTTGGTAAAGATAGAAGGGAGTGGGGTTTGGGTAAAGAAATAGGGGAGTGGGGTTTGGTAAAGATAGAGGGGAGTGGGGTTTGGTAAAATTAGTGGTGAGTGGGGTTTGGGTGAAGATAGAGGGGAGTGGGGTTTGGCAAAGATAGAGGGGAATGGGGTTTGATAAAGATAGAGGGGAGTGGGGTTTGGTAAAGATAAAGGGGTTTGGGTTTGGATATAGATAGAGGGGAGTGGGGTTTGGGTAAAGAGAGAGGGGGCTGGGGTTTGGCAATGATAGAGGGGAGTGGGTTTGATAAAGATCGAGGGGAGTGGGATTTGGTAAAGATAGAGGGGAGTGGGTATTGTGTGAAGATAGAGGGGAGTGGGGTTTGGGTGAACATAGAGGGGAGTGGGGTTTGGGTAAAGATAGAGGGGAGTGGGATTTGGTAGAGATAGAGGGGAGTTGGATTTGGGATAGATAGAGGGGAGTTGGATTTGGTAAAGATAGAAGGGAGTTGGGTTTGGGTGAAGATCGAGGGGAGTGGGGTTTGGTAAAGATAGAGAGTAGTGGGGTTTGGATAAAGATATAGGGGAGTGGGGTTTGGTAAAGATAGACGGGAGTGGGTTTGTTAAAGATAGTGGTGAGTGGGTTTTGGATATAGACACAGTAGTTGGGTTTTCTAAAGATAGAGGGGTGTGTTGTTTGGGTAAAGACAGATGTGAGTGGGGTTTGGTAAAGATAGAAGGGAGTGGGTTTGATAAAGATAGAGGGGAGTGGGAATTGGTAAAGATAGAGTGGAGTGGGGTTTGGGTGAAGATAGAGGGGAGTGGGGTTTGGGTGAATATAGAGGGGAGAGGAGTTTGGGTCATGATAGAGGGAGTGGGGTTTGGGTGAAGATAGAGGAGAGTGGGAGTTTGGTAAAGATAGAGGGGAGTAGAGTTTGGTAAAGATAGAGAGGAGTGGAGTTTGGGTGAAAGAGTGGAGTGCGGTCTGGGTTAAGATAGAGGGGAGTGGGGTTTGGGTAAAGATAGAGGGGAGTGGGGTTTGGGTGAAGATAGAGGGGAGTGGGGTTTGTGTTAAGATAGAGGGGAGTGGGGTTTGGTAAAGATAGAGGGGAATGGGGTTTGATAAAGATAGAGGGGAGTGGGGTTGGTAAAGATAAAGGGGATTGAGTTTGGGTATAGATAGAGGTGTGTGGGGTTTGGGTACAGACAGAGGGGAGTGTGGTTTGCTTTAAGATAGAGTGGAGTGGGATTTTGGTAAAGATAAACGGGAGTGCGGTTTGGTAAAAATAGAGGTGAGTGGGGTATGGGTGAAAATAGAGGGGAGTGGGTTTCGTTAAGATAGGGGGTGTGGGGTTAGGGTAAAATAGAGGGGCGTGGCGTTTGCTAAAGATAGAGCGGAGTGGGGTTTGGCAAAGATAAAGGGGATTGGGTTTGGGTATAGATACAACGGACTGGGGTTTGTGTAAAGATAGAGGGCAGTGGGGTTTGGTAAAGATAGAGGGGAGTGGGGTTTGGTAAAGATAGAGTGGAGTGGGGTTTGGTTAAAGATAGAGGGGAGTAGGGTTTGGGTGAAGATAGAGGGGAGTAGGGTTTGGGTGAAGATAGAGGGGAGTGGGTTTTCGTAAAGATAGAGGGGAGTGGAATTTGGTTAAAGATAGAGGCGAATGGGGTTTCGTAAAGATGGAGGGGGGTGGGATTTTTGTAAAGATAGAGGGGAGTGGAGTTTGGTAAAGATAGAGAGGAGTGGAGTTTGGGTGAAAGAGGGGAGTGCGGTCTGGGTTAAGATAGAGGGGAGTGGGGTTTGGGTAAAGATAGATGGGAGTGGGGTTTGGTAAAGATAGAGGTGAGTGGGGTTTGGGTGAAGATAGAGGGGAGTGGGGTTTGGGTAAAGATAGAGGGGAGTGGGGTTTCGTTAGGATAGAGGGGAGTGGGGTTTGAGCAAAGATAGAGGGGAGTTGGGTTTGGGTGAAGATAGAGGGGAGTGGGAGTTTGGTAAAGATAGAGTGGAGTAGAGTTTGTGTAAAGGTAGAGGGCAGTGGAGTTTGGTAAAGATAGAGAGGAGTGGAGTTTGGGTGAAAGAGGGGAGTGCGGTCTGGGTTAAGATAGAGGGGAGTGGGGTTTGGGTAAAGATAGACGGGATTGGGGTTTGGTAAAGATAGAGGTCAGTGGGGTTTGGGTGAAGATAGAGGAGAGTGGGGTTTGGGTAAAGATAGAGGGGAGTGGGGTTTCGTTAGGAGAGAGGGGAGTGGGGTTTGATTAAAGATAGAGGGGAGTGGGGTTTGGGTGAAGATAGAGTGGAGTGGGGTTTGTTTGAAGATAGAGGGGAGTGGGGTTTGGGTGAACATAGAGGGGAGTGGGGTTTGGTAAAGATAGAGGGGAGCGGGGTTTGGTAAAGATAGAGGGGAGAGGGATTTAGTAAAGATAGAGGGGAGTGGGGTTTGGGTGAAGATAGAGGGGAGTGGTGTTTGGTAAAGATAGAGCGGAGTGGGGTTTGGGTGAAGATAGAGGGGAGTGTGGTTTGGTGGAACATAGAGGCTAGTGTGGTTTGGGTAAAGATAGAAGAGAGTGGGGTTTGGTAAAAATAGAGGGGAGTGGGGTTTGGGTGAAGATAGAGGGGAGTGGGAGTTTGGTAAAGATAGAGGGGAGTAGAGTTTGGGTAAAGGTAGAGGGGAGTAAGGTTTGGATGAAGATAGAGGGGAGTGGGTTTTCGTAAAGATACAGGGGAGTGGGATTTGGTTGAAGATAGAGGCGAATGGGGTTTCATAAAGATAGAGGGGGGTGGGGTTTTTGTAAAGATAGAGGGGAGTGGAGTTTGGTACAGATAGAGAGGAGTGGAGTTTGGGTGAAAGAGGGGAGTGCGGTCTGGGTTAAGATAGAGGGGAGTGGGGTTTGGGTAAAGATAGAGGGGAGTGCGGTCTGGGTTAAGATAGAGGGGAGTGGGGTTTGGGTAAAGATAGAGGGGAGTGGGGTTTGGGTAAAGATAGAGGGGAGTGGGGTTTGGTAAAAATAGAGGGGAGTGGGGTTTTGGTGAATATAGAGGGGAGTGGGATTTGGTTAAAGTTAGAGGCGAATGGGGTTTCATAATGTTAGAGGGGGGTGGGGTTTTTGTAAAGATAGAGGGGAGTGGAGTTTGGTACAGATAGAGAGGAGTGGAGTTTGGGTGAAAGAGGGGAGTGCGGTCTGGGTTAAGATAGAGGGGAGTGGGGTTTGGGTAAAGATAGAGGGGAGTGGGGTTTGGGTAAAGATAGAGTAGAGTGGGGTTTGGGTGAAGATAGAGGGGAGTGGGGTTTGGGTGAAGATAGAGGGGAGTGGGAGTTTGGTAAAGATAGAGTGGAGTAGAGTTTGTGTAAAGGTAGAGGGCAGTGGAGTTTGGTAAAGATAGAGGGGAGTGGAGTTTGGGTGAAAGAGGGGAGTGCGGTCTGGGTTAAGATAGAGGGGAGTGGGGTTTGGGTAAAGATAGACGGGAGTGGGGTTTGGTAAAGATAGAGGTGAGTGGGGTTTGGGTGAAGATAGAGGTGAGTGGGGTTTGGGTGAAGATAGAGGGGAGTGGGGTTTGGGTGAAGATAGAGTAGAGTGGGGTTTGGGTGAAGATAGAGGGGAGTGGGGTTTGGGTGAAGATAGAGGGGAGTGGGAGTTTGGTAAAGATAGAGTGGAGTAGAGTTTGTGTAAAGGTAGAGGGCAGTGGAGTTTGGTAAAGATAGAGGGGAGTGGAGTTTGGGTGAAAGAGGGGAGTGCGGTCTGGGTTAAGATAGAGGGGAGTGGGGTTTGGGTAAAGATAGACGGGAGTGGGGTTTGGTAAAGATAGAGGTGAGTGGGGTTTGGGTGAAGATAGAGGAGAGTGGGGTTTGGGTGAAGATAGAGGAGAGTGGGGTTTGAGTAAAGATAGAGGGGAGTGGGGTTTGGGTGAAGATAGAGGGGAGTGGGGTTTGGGTGAACATAGAGGGGAGTAGGGTTTGGTTAAGATAGAGGGGAGCGGGGTTTGGTAAAGATTGAGGGGAGAGGGATTTAGTAATGATAGAGGGGAGTGGGATTTAGTAAAGATAGAGGGCAGTGGGTATTGTGTGAAGATAGAGGGGAGTGGGGTTTGGGTGAACATAGAGGAGAGTGGGGTTTGGGTAAAGATAGAGGGGAGTGGGGTTTGGTAGAGATAGAGGGGAGTTGGATTTGGTAAAGATAGAGGTGAGTTGGATTCGGTAAAGATAGACGGGAGTTGGATTTCGGTGAATATAGAGGGCAGTGGGGTTTGGGTGAAGATGGAGGGGAGTCGGGTTTGGTAAAGATAGAAGGGAGTGGGGTTTGGGTAAAGAAATAGGGGAGTGGGGTTTGGTAAAGATAGAGGGGAGTGGGGTTTGGTAAAGATAGAGGGGAGTTGGATTCGGTAAAGATAGACGGGAGTTGGATTTCGGTGAAGATAGAGGGGAGAGGGGTTTGGGTGAAGATGGAGGGGAGTCGGGTTTGGTAAAGATAGAAGGGAGTGGGGTTTGGGTAAAGAAATAGGGGAGTGGGGTTTGGTAAAGATAGAGGGCAGTGGGGTTTGGTAAAGATAGAGGGGAGTGGGGTTTGGTAAAGATAGAGTGGAGTGGGGTTTGGTTAAAGATAGAGGGGAGTAGGGTTTGGGTGAAGATAGAGGGGAGTAGGGTTTGGGTGAAGATAGAGGGGAGTGGGTTTTCGTAAAGATAGAGGGGAGTGGAATTTGGTTAAAGATAGAGGCGAATGGGGTTTCGTAAAGATGGAGGGGGGTGGGATTTTTGTAAAGATAGAGGGGAGTGGAGTTTGGTAAAGATAGAGAGGAGTGGAGTTTGGGTGAAAGAGGGGAGTGCGGTCTGGGTTAAGATAGAGGGGAGTGGGGTTTGGGTAAAGATAGATGGGAGTGGGGTTTGGTAAAGATAGAGGTGAGTGGGGTTTGGGTAAAGATAGAGGGGAGTGGGGTTTGGGTAAAGATAGAGGGGAGTGGGGTTTCGTTAGGATAGAGGGGAGTGGGGTTTGAGTAACGATAGAGGGGAGTGGGGTTTGTTTGAAGATAGAGGGGAGTGGGGTTTGGGTAAAGATAGAGGGGAGTGCGGTTTGGTAAAAATAGAGGGGAGTGGGGTTTTGGTGAATATAGAGGGGAGTGGGATTTGGTTAAAGATAGAGGCGAATGGGGTTTCATAAAGATAGAGGGGGGTGGGGTTTTTGTAAAGATAGAGGGGAGTGGAGTTTGGTACAGATACAGAGGAGTGGAGTTTGGGTGAAAGAGGGGAGTGCGGTCTGGGTTAAGATAGAGGGGAGTGGGGTTTGGGTAAAGATAGAGGGGAGTGGGGTTTGGGTAAAGATAGAGGAGAGTGGGGTTTGGGTGAAGATACAGGGGAGTGGGGTTTGGGTGAAGATAGATGGGAGTGGGAGTTTGGTAAAGATAGAGTGGAGTAGAGTTTGTGTAAAGGTAGAGGGCAGTGGAGTTTGGTAAAGATAGAGGCGAGTGGAGTTTGGGTGAAAGAGGGGACTGCGGTCTGGGTTAAGATAGAGGGGAGTGGGGTTTGGGTAAAGATAGACGGGAGTGGGGTTTGGTAAAGATAGAGGTGAGTGGGGTTTGGGTGAAGATAGAGGAGAGTGGGGTTTCGGTGAAGATAGAGGAGAGTGGGGTTTGAGTAAAGATAGAGGGGAGTGGGGTTTGGGTGAAGATAGAGGGGAGTGGGGTTTGTTTGAAGATAGAGGGGAGTGGGGTTTGGGTGAACATAGAGGGGAGTGGGGTTTGGTAAAGATAGAGGGGAGCGGGGTTTGGTAAAGATAGAGGGGAGAGGGATTTAGTAAAGATAGAGGGGAGTGGGGTTTGGGTGAAGATAGAGGGGAGTGGTGTTTGGTAAAGATAGAGCGGAGTGGGGTTTGGGTGAAGATAGAGGGGAGTGTGGTTTGGTGGAACATAGAGGCTAGTGTGGTTTGGGTAAAGATAGAAGAGAGTGGGGTTTGGTAAAAATAGAGGGGAGTGGGGTTTGGGTGAAGATAGAGGGGAGTGGGAGTTTGGTAAAGATAGAGGGGAGTAGAGTTTGGGTAAAGGTAGAGGGGAGTAAGGTTTGGATGAAGATAGAGGGGAGTGGGTTTTCGTAAAGATACAGGGGAGTGGGATTTGGTTAAAGATAGAGGCGAATGGGGTTTCATAAAGATAGAGGGGGGTGGGGTTTTTGTAAAGATAGAGGGGAGTGGAGTTTGGTACAGATAGAGAGGAGTGAAGTTTGGGTGAAAGAGGGGAGTGCGGTCTGGGTTAAGATAGAGGGGAGTGGGGTTTGGGTAAAGATAGAGGGGAGTGCGGTCTGGGTTAAGATAGAGGGGAGTGGGGTTTGGGTAAAGATAGAGGGGAGTGGGGTTTGGGTAAAGATAGAGGGGAGTGGGGTTTGGTAAAAATAGAGGGGAGTGGGGTTTTGGTGAATATAGAGGGGAGTGGGATTTGGTTAAAGATAGAGGCGAATGGGGTTTCATAATGTTAGAGGGGGGTGGGGTTTTTGTAAAGATAGAGGGGAGTGGAGTTTGGTACAGATAGAGAGGAGTGGAGTTTGGGTGAAAGAGGGGAGTGCGGTCTGGGTTAAGATAGAGGGGAGTGGGGTTTGGGTAAAGATAGAGGGGAGTGGGGTTTGGGTAAAGATAGAGTAGAGTGGGGTTTGGGTGAAGATAGAGGGGAGTGGGGTTTGGGTGAAGATAGAGGGGAGTGGGAGTTTGGTAAAGATAGAGTGGAGTAGAGTTTGTGTAAAGGTAGAGGGCAGTGGAGTTTGGTAAAGATAGAGGGGAGTGGAGTTTGGGTGAAAGACGGGAGTGCGGTCTGGGTTAAGATAGAGGGGAGTGGGGTTTGGGTAAAGATAGACGGGAGTGGGGTTTGGTAAAGATAGAGGTGAGTGGGGTTTGGGTGAAGATAGAGGAGAGTGGGGTTTGGGTGAAGATAGAGGAGAGTGGGGTTTGAGTAAAGATAGAGGGGAGTGGGGTTTGGGTGAAGATAGAGGGGAGTGGGGTTTGGGTGAACATAGAGGGGAGTAGGGTTTGGTTAAGATAGAGGGGAGCGGGGTTTGGTAAAGATTGAGGGGAGAGGGATTTAGTAATGATAGAGGGGAGTGGGATTTAGTAAAGATAGAGGGCAGTGGGTATTGTGTGAAGATAGAGGGGAGTGGGGTTTGGGTGAACATAGAGGAGAGTGGGGTTTGGGTAAAGATAGAGGGGAGTGGGGTTTGGTAGAGATAGAGGGGAGTTGGATTTGGTAAAGATAGAGGTGAGTTGGATTCGGTAAAGATAGACGGGAGTTGGATTTCGGTGAATATAGAGGGCAGTGGGGTTTGGGTGAAGATGGAGGGGAGTCGGGTTTGGTAAAGATAGAAGGGAGTGGGGTTTGGGTAAAGAAATAGGGGAGTGGGGTTTGGTAAAGATAGAGGGGAGTGGGGTTTGGTAAAGATAGAGGGGAGTTGGATTCGGTAAAGATAGACGGGAGTTGGATTTCGGTGAAGATAGAGGGGAGAGGGGTTTGGGTGAAGATGGAGGGGAGTCGGGTTTGGTAAAGATAGAAGGGAGTGGGGTTTGGGTAAAGAAATAGGGGAGTGGGGTTTGGTAAAGATAGAGGGCAGTGGGGTTTGGTAAAGATAGAGGGGAGTGGGGTTTGGTAAAGATAGAGTGGAGTGGGGTTTGGTTAAAGATAGAGGGGAGTAGGGTTTGGGTGAAGATAGAGGGGAGTAGGGTTTGGGTGAAGATAGAGGGGAGTGGGTTTTCGTAAAGATAGAGGGGAGTGGAATTTGGTTAAAGATAGAGGCGAATGGGGTTTCGTAAAGATGGAGGGGGGTGGGATTTTTGTAAAGATAGAGGGGAGTGGAGTTTGGTAAAGATAGAGAGGAGTGGAGTTTGGGTGAAAGAGGGGAGTGCGGTCTGGGTTAAGATAGAGGGGAGTGGGGTTTGGGTAAAGATAGATGGGAGTGGGGTTTGGTAAAGATAGAGGTGAGTGGGGTTTGGGTAAAGATAGAGGGGAGTGGGGTTTGGGTAAAGATAGAGGGGAGTGGGGTTTCGTTAGGATAGAGGGGAGTGGGGTTTGAGTAACGATAGAGGGGAGTGGGGTTTGTTTGAAGATAGAGGGGAGTGGGGTTTGGGTAAAGATAGAGGGGAGTGCGGTTTGGTAAAAATAGAGGGGAGTGGGGTTTTGGTGAATATAGAGGGGAGTGGGATTTGGTTAAAGATAGAGGCGAATGGGGTTTCATAAAGATAGAGGGGAGTGGGGTTTTTGTAAAGATAGAGGGGAGTGGAGTTTGGTACAGATACAGAGGAGTGGAGTTTGGGTGAAAGAGGGGAGTGCGGTCTGGGTTAAGATAGAGGGGAGTGGGGTTTGGGTAAAGATAGAGGGGAGTGGGGTTTGGGTAAAGATAGAGGAGAGTGGGGTTTGGGTGAAGATACAGGGGAGTGGGGTTTGGGTGAAGATAGATGGGAGTGGGAGTTTGGTAAAGATAGAGTGGAGTAGAGTTTGTGTAAAGGTAGAGGGCAGTGGAGTTTGGTAAAGATAGAGGCGAGTGGAGTTTGGGTGAAAGAGGGGACTGCGGTCTGGGTTAAGATAGAGGGGAGTGGGGTTTGGGTAAAGATAGACGGGAGTGGGGTTTGGTAAAGATAGAGGTGAGTGGGGTTTGGGTGAAGATAGAGGAGAGTGGGGTTTCGGTGAAGATAGAGGAGAGTGGGGTTTGAGTAAAGATAGAGGGGAGTGGGGTTTGGGTGAAGATAGAGGGGAGTGGGGTTTGTTTGAAGATAGAGGGGAGTGGGGTTTGGGTGAACATAGAGGGGAGTGGGGTTTGGTAAAGATAGAGGGGAGCGGGGTTTGGTAAAGATAGAGGGGAGAGGGATTTAGTAAAGATAGAGGGGAGTGGGGTTTGGGTGAAGATAGAGGGGAGTGGTGTTTGGTAAAGATAGAGCGGAGTGGGGTTTGGGTGAAGATAGAGGGGAGTGTGGTTTGGTGGAACATAGAGGCTAGTGTGGTTTGGGTAAAGATAGAAGAGAGTGGGGTTTGGTAAAAATAGAGGGGAGTGGGGTTTGGTAAAGATAGACGGGAGTGGGGTTTGGGTGAAGATGGAGGGGAGTCGGGTTTGGTAAAGATAGAAGGGAGTCGGGTTTGGGTAAAGAAATAGGGGAGTGGGGTTTGGTAAAGATAAAGGATGATTGGGTTTGGGTATAGATAGAGGGGAGTTGGTTTTGGGTAAAGAGAGAGGGGGCTGGGTTTTGGTTATGATAGAAGGGAGTGGGTTTGATAAAGATAGAGGGGAGTGGGATTTAGTAAAGATAGAGGGCAGTGGGTATTGTGTGAAGATAGAGGGGAGTGGGGTTTGGGTGAACATAGAGGAGAGTGGGGTTTGGGTAAAGATAGAGGGGAGTGGGGTTTGGTAGAGATAGAGGGGAGTTGGATTTGGTAAAGATAGAGGGGAGTTGGATTCGGTAAAGATAGACGGGAGTTGGATTTCGGTGAAGATAGAGGGGAGTGGGCTTTGGTAAAGATAGAGAGGAGTGGGGTTTGGTAAAGATAGAGGTGAGTGGGGTTTGGGTAAAGATAGAGGGGAGTGGGGTTTCGTTAGGATAGAGGGGAGTGGGGTTTGAGTAAAGTTAGAGAGGAGTGGGGTTTGGGTGAAAGAGGGGAGTGCGGTCTGGGTTAAGATAGAGGGGAGTGGGGTTTGGGTAAAGATAGAGGGGAGTGGGGTTTGGGTAAAGATAGAGGAGAGTGGGGTTTGGGTGAAGATACAGGGGAGTGGGGTTTGGGTGAAGATAGATGGGAGTGGGAGTTTGGTAAAGATAGAGTGGAGTAGAGTTTGTGTAAAGGTAGAGGGCAGTGGAATTTGGTAAAGATAGAGGCGAGTGGAGTTTGGGTGAAAGAGGGGACTGCGGTCTGGGTTAAGATAGAGGGGAGTGGGGTTTGGGTAAAGATAGACGGGAGTGGGGTTTGGTAAAGATAGAGGAGAGTGGGGTTTCGGTGAAGATAGAGGAGAGTGGGGTTTGAGTAAAGATAGAGGGGAGTGGGGTTTGGGTGAAGATAGAGGGGAGTGGGGTTTGTTTGAAGATAGAGGGGAGTGGGGTTTGGGTGAACATAGAGGGGAGTGGGGTTTGGTAAAGATAGAGGGGAGCGGGGTTTGGTAAAGATAGAGGGGAGAGGGATTTAGTAAAGATAGAGGGGAGTGGGGTTTGGGTGAAGATAGAGGGGAGTGGTGTTTGGTAAAGATAGAGCGGAGTGGGGTTTGGGTGAAGATAGAGGGGAGTGTGGTTTGGTGGAACATAGAGGCTAGTGTGGTTTGGGTAAAGATAGAAGAGAGTGGGGTTTGGTAAAAATAGAGGGGAGTGGGGTTTGGTAAAGATAGACGGGAGTGGGGTTTGGGTGAAGATGGAGGGGAGTCGGGTTTGGTAAAGATAGAAGGGAGTCGGGTTTGGGTAAAGAAATAGGGGAGTGGGGTTTGGTAAAGATAAAGGATGATTGGGTTTGGGTATAGATAGAGGGGAGTTGGTTTTGGGTAAAGAGAGAGGGGGCTGGGTTTTGGTTATGATAGAAGGGAGTGGGTTTGATAAAGATAGAGGGGAGTGGGATTTAGTAAAGATAGAGGGCAGTGGGTATTGTGTGAAGATAGAGGGGAGTGGGGTTTGGGTGAACATAGAGGAGAGTGGGGTTTGGGTAAAGATAGAGGGGAGTGGGGTTTGGTAGAGATAGAGGGGAGTTGGATTTGGTAAAGATAGAGGGGAGTTGGATTCGGTAAAGATAGACGGGAGTTGGATTTCGGTGAAGATAGAGGGGAGTGGGCTTTGGTAAAGATAGAGAGGAGTGGGGTTTGGTAAAGATAGAGGTGAGTGGGGTTTGGGTAAAGATAGAGGGGAGTGGGGTTTCGTTAGGATAGAGGGGAGTGGGGTTTGAGTAAAGTTAGAGAGGAGTGGGGTTTGGGTGAAGATAGAGGGGAGTGGGGTTTGGTTGAAGATAGAGGGGAGTGGGGTTTGGGTGAACATAGAGGGGAGTGGTGTTTGGTAAAGATAGAGGGGAGCGGGGTTTGGTAAAGATAGTGGGGAGAGGGATTTAATAAAGATAGAGGGGAGTGGGGTTTGGGTGAAGATAGAGGGGATTGGGGTTTGGTAAAGATAGAGCGGAGTGGGGTTTGGGTGAAGATAGAGGGGAGTGTGGTTTGGGGGAACATAGAGGCGAGTGTGGTTTTGGTAAAGATAGAAGAGAGTGGGGTTTGGTAAAGATAGAGGGGAGTGTGGTTTGGTAAAGATAGACGGGAGTGGGGTTTGGGTGAAGATGGAGGGGATTCGGGTTTGGTAAAGATAGAAGGGAGTGGGGTTTGGGTAAAGAAATAGGGGAGTGGGGTTTGGGTGAAGATAGAGGGGAGTAGGGTTTGGGTGAAGATAGAGGGGAGTGGGTTTTCGTAAAGATAGAGGGGAGTGGAATTTGGTTAAAGATAGAGGCGAATGGGGTTTCGTAACGATGGAGGGGGGTGGGATTTTTGTAAAGATAGAGGGGAGTGGAGTTTGGTAAAGATAGAGGGGAGTGGGGTTTGGGTGAAGATAGAGGGGAGTGGGGTATGGGTGAATATAGAGGGGAGTGGACTTTGGGTCATGATAGAGGGAGTGGGGTTTGGGTGAAGATAGAGGGCAGCAGGGTTTGGGTGAAGATAGAGGGGAGTGGGTTTGGGTGAAGATAGAGGGGAGTGGGTTTTCGTAAAGATAGAGGGGAGTGGAATTTGGTTAAAGATAGAGGCGAATGGGGTTTCGTAAAGATGGAGGGGGGTGGGATTTTTGTAAAGATAGAGGGGAGTGGAGTTTGGTAAAGATAGAGAGGAGTGGAGTTTGGGTGAAAGAGGGGAGTGCGGTCTGGGTTAAGATAGAGGGGAGTGGGGTTTGGGTAAAGATAGATGGGAGTGGGATTTGGTAAAGATAGACGGGAGTGGGGTTTGGGTGAAGATGGAGGGGAGTCGGGTTTGGTAAAGATAGAAGGGAGTGGGGTTTGGGTAAAGAAATAGGGGAGTGGGGTTTGGTAAAGATAGAGGGGAGTGGGGTTTGGTAAAATTAGTGGTGAGTGGGGTTTGGGTGAAGATAGAGGGGAGTGGGGTTTGGCAAAGATAGAGGGGAATGGGGTTTGATAAAGATAGAGGGGAGTGGGGTTTGGTAAAGATAAAGGGGTTTGGGTTTGGATATAGATAGAGGGGAGTGGGGTTTGGGTAAAGAGAGAGGGGGCTGGGGTTTGGCAATGATAGAGGGGAGTGGGTTTGATAAAGATCGAGGGGAGTGGGGTTTGGTAAAGATAGAGAGTAGTGGGGTTTGGATAAAGATATAGGGGAGTGGGGTTTGGTAAAGATAGACGGGAGTGGGTTTGTTAAAGATAGTTGTGAGTGGGTTTTGGATATAGACACAGTAGTTGGGTTTTCTAAAGATAGAGGGGTGTGTTGTTTGGGTAAAGACAGATGTGAGTGGGGTTTGGTAAAGATAGAAGGGAGTGGGTTTGATAAAGATAGAGGGGAGAGGGAATTGGTAAAGATAGAGTGGAGAGGGGTTTGGGTGAAGATAGAGGGGAGTGGGGTTTGGGTGAATATAGAGGGGAGAGGAGTTTGGGTCATGATAGAGGGAGTGGGGTTTGGGTGAAGATAGAGGAGAGTGGGAGTTTGGTAAAGATAGAGGGGAGTAGAGTTTGGTAAAGATAGAGAGGAGTGGAGTTTGGGTGAAAGAGTGGAGTGCGGTCTGGGTTAAGATAGAGGAGAGTGGGGTTTGGGTAAAGATAGAGGGGAGTGGGGTTTGGGTGAAGATAGAGGGGAGTGGGGTTTGTGTTAAGATAGAGGGGAGTGGGGTTTGGTAAAGATAGAGGGGAATGGGGTTTGATAAAGATAGAGAGGAGTGGGGTTGGTAAAGATAAAGGGGATTGAGTTTGGGTATAGATAGAGGTGTGTGGGGTTTGGGTACAGACAGAGGGGAGTGTGGTTTGCTTTAAGATAGAGTGGAGTGGGATTTTGGTAAAGATAGAGGTGAGTGGGGTTTGGGTGAAGATAGAGGAGAGTGGGGTTTGGGTAAAGATAGAGGGGAGTGGGGTTTCGTTAGGATAGAGGGGAGTGGGGTTTGATTAAAGATAGAGTGGAGTGGGGTTTGGGTGAAGATAGAGTGGAGTGGGGTTTGTTTGAAGATAGAGGGGAGTGGGGTTTGGGTGAACATAGAGGGGAGTGGGGTTTGGTAAAGATAGAGGGGAGCGGGGTTTGGTAAAGATAGAGGGGAGAGGGATTTAGTAAAGATAGAGGGGAGTGGGGTTTGGGTGAAGATAGAGGGGAGTGGTGTTTGGTAAAGATAGAGCGGAGTGGGGTTTGGGTGAAGATAGAGGGGAGTGTGGTTTGGTGGAACATAGAGGCTAGTGTGGTTTGGGTAAAGATAGAAGAGAGTGGGGTTTGGTAAAAATAGAGGGGAGTGGGGTTTGGTAAAGATAGACGGGAGTGGGGTTTGGGTGAAGATGGAGGGGAGTCGGGTTTGGGTAAAGAGAGAGGGGGCTGGGTTTTGGTTATGATGGAAGGGAGTGGGTTTGATAAAGATAGAGGGGAGTGGGATTTAGTAAAGATAGAGGGCAGTGGGTATTGTGTGAAGATAGAGGGGAGTGGGGTTTGGGTGAACATAGAGGAGTGTGGGGTTTGGGTAAAGATAGAGGGGAGTGGGGTTTGGTAAAGATAGAGGGGAGTGGGGTTTGGTAAAGATAGAGGGGAGTTGGATTCGGTAAAGATAGACGGGAGTTGGATTTCGTTGAAGATAGAGGGGAGTGGGGTTTGGGTGAAGATGGAGGGGAGTCGGGTTTGGTAAAGATAGAAGGGAGTGGGGTTTGGGTAAATAAATAGGGGAGTGGGGTTTGGTAAAGATAGAGGGCAGTGGGGTTTGGTAAAGATAGAGGGGAGTGGGGTTTGGTAAAGATAGAGTGGAGTGGGGTTTGGTTAAAGATAGAGGGGAGTAGGGTTTGGGTGAAGATAGAGGGGAGTAGGGTTTGGGTGAAGATAGAGGGGAGTGGGTTTTCGTAAAGATAGAGGGGAGTGGAATTTGGTTAAAGATAGAGGCGAATGGGGTTTCGTAAAGATGGAGGGGGGTGGGATTTTTGTAAAGATAGAGGGGAGTGGAGTTTGGTAAAGATAGAGAGGAGTGGAGTTTGGGTGAAAGAGGGGAGTGCGGTCTGGGTTAAGATAGAGGGGAGTGGGGTTTGGGTAAAGATAGAGGGGAGTGGGGTTTGGGTAAAGATAGAGGAGAGTGGGGTTTGGGTGAAGATAGAGGGGAGTGGGGTTTGGGTGAAGATAGAGGGGAGTGGGAGTTTGGTAAAGATAGAGTGGAGTAGAGTTTGTGTAAAGGTAGAGGGTAGTGGAGTTTGGTAAAGATAGAGGCGAGTGGAGTTTGGGTGAAAGAGGGGAGTGCGGTCTGGGTTAAGATAGAGGGGAGTGGGGTTTGGGTAAAGATAGACGGGAGTGGGGTTTGGTAAAGATAGAGGTGAGTGGGGTTTGGGTGAAGATAGAGGAGAGTGGGGTTTGGGTGAAGATAGAGGAGAGTGGGGTTTGAGTAAAGATAGAGGGGAGTGGGGTTTGGGTGAAGATAGAGGGGAGTGTGGTTTGTTTGAAGATAGAGGGGAGTGGGGTTTGGGTGAACATAGAGGGGAGTGGGGTTTGGTAAAGATAGAGGGGAGCGGGGTTTGGTAAAGATAGAGGGCAGTGGGTATTGTGTGAAGATAGAGGGGAGTGGGGTTTGGGTGAACATAGAGGAGAGTGGGGTTTGGGTAAAGATAGAGGGGAGTTGGATTTGGTAAAGATAGAGGATAGTTGGATTCGGTAAAGATAGACGGGAGTTGGATTTCGGTGAAGATAGAGGGGAGTTGGCTTTCGTAAAGATAGAGAGGAGTGGGGTTTGGATAAAGATATAGGGGAGTGGGGTTTGCTGAAGATGGTGGTGAGTGGGTTTTGGATATAGACACGGCAGTTGGGTTTTCTAAAGATAGAGGGGTGTGTTGTTTGGGTAAAGACAGATGGGAATGGGGTTTGGTAAAGATAGAAGGGAGTGGGTTTGATAAAGATAGAGGGGAATGGGATTTGGTAAAGATAGAGTGGAGTGGGGTTTGTCAAAGATAAGGAGGATTGGATTTGGGTATAGATACAGGGGAGTGGGGTTTGGGTGAACATGGAGGGGAGTGGGGTTTGGGTAAAGATAGAGGGGAGTGGGGTTTGGGTAAATATAAGGGGAGTGGAGTTTGGGTCATGATAGAGGGAGTGGGGTTTGGGTGAAGATAGAGGGGAGTGGGAGTTTGGTAAAGATAGAGGGGAGTAGAGTTTGTGTAAAGGTAGAGGGCAGTGGAGTTTGGTAAAGATAGAGGGGAGTGGGGTTTGGGTAAAGATAGAGGGGAGTGGGGTTTGGGTGAAGATAGAGGGGAGTGGGGTTTGGTAAAGATAGAGGGGAATGGGGTTTGATAAAGATAGAGGGGAGTGCCTTTTGATAAAGATAGAGGGGAGTGGGGTTTGGCAAAGATAAAGGGGATTGGGTTTGTGTATAGATACAACGGACTGGGGTTTGGGTAAAGATAGAGGGCGGTGGGGTTTGGGTGAAGATAGAGGGGAGTGGGTTTTCGTAAAGATAGAGGGGAGTGGAGTTTGGGTGAAAGAGGGGAGTGCGGTCTGGGTTAAGATAGAGGGGAGTGGGGTTTGGGTAAAGATAGATGGGAATGGGGTTTGGTAAAGATAGAGGTGAGTGGGGTTTGGGTAAAGATAGAGGGGAGTGGGGTTTCGTTAGGATAGAGGGGAGTGGGGTTTGGGTGAAGATAGAGGGGAGTGGTGTTTGGTAAAGTTAGAGGGGAGCGGGGTTTGGTAAAGATAGTGGGGAGAGGGATTTAATAAAGATCGAGGGGAGTGGGGTTTGGGTGAAGATAGAGGGGATTGGGGTTTGGTAAAGATAGAGCGGAGTGGGGCTTGGGTGAAGATAGAGGGGAGTGTGGTTTGAGGGAACATAGAGGCGAGTGTGGTTTGGGTAAAGATAGAAGAGAGTGGGGTTTGGTAAAGATAGAGGGGAGTGTGGTTTGATAAAGATAGACGGGAGTGGGGTTTGGGTGAAGATGGAGGGGAGTCGGGTTTGGTAAAGATAGAAGGGAGTGGGGTTTGGGTAAAGAAATAGGGGAGTGGGGTTTTATGTGAAGATAGAGGGGAGTAGGGTTTGGGTGAAGATAGAGGGGAGTGGGTTTTCGTAAAGATAGAGGGGAGTGGGGTTTGGTAAATATAGAGTGGAGTGGGGTTTGGGTAAAGATAGAGGGGAGTGGGGTTTGGGTGGAGATAGAGGGGAGTAGGGTTTGGGTGAAGATAGAGGGGAGTGGGTTTTCGTAAAGATAGTGGGGAGTGGAATTTGGTTAAAGATAGAGGCGAATGGGGTTTCGTAAAGATGGAGGGGGGTGGGATTTTTGTAAAGATAGAGGGGAGTGGAGTTTGGTAAAGATAGAGCGGAGTGGAGTTTGGGTGAAAGAGGGGAGTGCGGTCTGGGTTAAGATAGAGGGGAGTGGGGTTTGGGTAAAGATAGATGGGAATGGGGTTTGGTAAAGATAGAGGTGAGTGGGGTTTGGGTAAAGATAGAGGGGAGTGGGGTTTCTTTAGGATAGAGGGGAGTGGGGTTTGGGTGAAGATAGAGGGGAGTGGGGTTTGGTTGAGGATAGAGGGGAGTGGGGTTTGGGTGAACATAGAGGGGAGTGGTGTTTGGTAAAGTTAGAGGGGAGCGGGGTTTGGTAAAGATAGTGGGGAGAGGGATTTAATAAAGATCGAGGGGAGTGGGGTTTGGGTGAAGATAGAGGGGATTGGGGTTTGGTAAAGATAGAGCGGAGTGGGGTTTGGGTGAAGATAGAGGGGAGTGTGGTTTGAGGGAACATAGAGGCGAGTGTGGTTTGGGTAAAGATAGAAGAGAGTGGGGTTTGGTAAAGATAGAGGGGAGTGTGGTTTGGTAAAGATAGACGGGAGTGGGGTTTCGGTGAAGATTGAGGGGAGTCGGGTTTGGTAAAGATAGAAGGGAGTGGGGTTTGGGTAAAGAAATAGGGGAGTGGGGTTTTATGTGAAGATAGAGGGGAGTAGGGTTTGGGTGAAGATAGAGGGGAGTGGGTTTTCGTGAAGATAGAGTGGAGTTGAATTTGGTTAAAGATAGAGGCGAATGGGGTTTCGTAAAGATGGAGGGGGTGAGATTTTTGTAAAGATAGAGGGGAGTGGGGTTTGGTAAAGATAGAGTGGAGTGGGGTTTGGTTAAGGATAGAGGGGAGTAGGGTTTGGGTGAAGATAGAGGGGAGTAGGGTTTGGGTGAAGATAGAGTGGAGTGGGATTTTGGTAAAGATAAACGGGAGTGGGGTTTGGTAAAAATAGAGGGGAGCGGGATTTGGGAAAAATAGAGGGGAGTGGGGTTGGTAAAGATAAAGAGGATTGAGTTTGGGTATAGATAGAGGGGAATGGCTTTTGATAAAGATAGAGGGGAGTGGGGTTTGGCAAAGAAAAAGGGGATTGGGTTTGGTATAGATACAGGGTACTGGGGTTTGGGTAAAGATAGAGGGCAGTGGGGTTTGGTAAAGATAGAGGGGAGTGGGGTTTGGTAAAGATAGAGGGGAGTGGGGTTTGGGTGAAGATAGAGGGGAGTGGGGTATGGGTGAATATAGAGGGGAGTGGAGTTTGGGTCATGATAGAGGGAGTGGGGTTTGGGTGAAGATAGAGGGGAGCAGGGTTTGGGTGAGGATAGAGGGGAGTGGGTTTTCGTAAAGATAGAGGGGAGTGGAATTTGGTTAAAGATAGAGGCGAATGGGGTTTCGTAAAGATGGAGGGGGGTGGGATTTTTGTAAAGATAGAGGGGAGTGGAGTTTGGTAAAGATAGAGAGGAGTGCAGTTTGGGTGAAAGAGGGGAGTGCGGTCTGGGTTAAGATAGAGGGGAGTGGGGTTTGGGTAAAGATAGATGGGAGTGGGGTATGGTAAAGATAGAGGTGAGTGGGGTTTGGGTGAAGATAGAGGGGAGTGGGGTTTGGGTAAACATAGAGGGGAGTGGGGTTTAGTTTGGATAGAGGGGAGTGGGGTTTGAGTAAAGATAGAGGGGAGTGGGGTTTGGGTGAAGATAGAGGGGAGTGGAATTTGGTTAAAGATAGAGGCGAATGGGGTTTCGTAAAGATGGAGGGGGGTGGGATTTTTGTAAAGATAGAGGGGAGTGGCGTTTGGTAAAGATAGAGAGGAGTGGAGTTTCGGTGAAAGAGGGGAGTGCGGTCTGGGTTTAGATAGAGGGGAGTGGGGTTTGGGTAAAGATAGATGGGAGTGGGGTTTGGTAAAGATAGAGGTGAGTGGGGTTTGGGTGAAGATAGAGGGGAGTGGGGTTTCGTTAGGATAGAGGGGAGTGGGTTTTGAGTAAAGATAGAGGGGAGTGGGGTTTGGGTGAAGATAGAGGGGAGTGGGGTTTGGTTGAAGATAGAGGGGAGTGGGGTTTGGGTGAACATAGAGGGGAGTGGAGTTTGGTAAAGATAGAGGGGAGCGGGGTTTGGTAAAGATAGTGGGGAGAGGGATTTAGTAAAGATAGAGGGGAGTGGGGTTTGGGTGAAGATAGAGGGGATTGGGGTTTGGTAAAGATAGTGCGGAGTGGGGTTTGGGTGAAGATAGAGGGGAGTGGGGTTAGGTAAGGATATAGGGGAGAGGGTTTGATAACGATAGAAGGGAGTGGGATTTGGTAAAGATTGAGGGGAGTGGGTTTTGTCTGAAGATAGAGGGGAGTGCGGCTTCGCTGTAGATAGAGGGAGTAGGGTTTGGTAAAGATTGAGGAGAGTGGGGTTTGGGCAAAGATAGAGGCGAGTGGGGTTTCGGTAAAGATAGACGGGAGTGGGGATTGGGTGAAGATAGAGGGGAGTGGGGTTTCGTTAGGGTAGAGGGGAGTGGGGTTTGGGTGAAGATAGAGGGGAGTGGGGTTTGGGTGAATACAGAGGGGAGTGGAGTTTGCGTGAAGATAGTGGCGAATGGGGTTTCGTAAAGATAGAGGGTGGTGGGGTTTGTGTAAATATAGAGGGGAGTAGAGTTTGGTAAAGATAGAGAGGAGTGGAGTTTAGGTGAAGATATTGGGGAGTGCGGTTTGGGTAAAGATAGAGGGGAGTGGGGTTTGGGTGAAGTTAGAGGGGAGTGCGGTTTCGCTGAAGATACAGGGGAGTGGGGTTTGGTAAAGATAGAGGGGAGTGGAGTTTGGGTAAAGATAGAGTGGAGTGGGGTTTGTGTGAAGATAAAGGAGAGTGGGTTTGGGTGAATATAGACAGGAGTGGAGTTTGGGTCATGATAGAGGGAGTGGGGTTTGGGTGAAGATAGAGGGGAGTGGGAGTTTGGTAAGGATAGAGGGGAGTGGAGTTTGGGTAAAGATAGAGGGGAGTGGGGTTTGGGTGAAGATAGAGGCGAGTGGGTTTCCGTAAAGATAGAGTGGAGTGGGGTTTGGGTAAAGATAGAGGCGAATGGGGTTTCGTAAAAATGGAGCGGGGTGGGTTTTGGGTAAAGATAGAGGGAAGTGTAGTTTGGTAAAGATAGAGGGGAGTGCGGTCTGGGTTAAGGTAGAGGGGAGTGGTGTTTGGGCAAAGATAGAGGGGAGAGGGGTTTGGGTAAAGATAGACGGGAGTGGGGTTTGGTAAAGATAAAGGGGATGGGGTTTGAGTAAAGATAGAGGAGAGTGGGGTTTGATAGAGATAGAGGGGAGTGGGGTTTGGTAAAGATAAAGGGGATTGGGTTTGGGTATAGATAGAGGGGAGTGGGGTTTGGGTAAAGATAGAGGGCAGTGGGGTTTGGTAAGTATAAAGGTGAGAGAGTTTGATAAAGATAGAGGGGAGTGGGATTTGGTAAAGATAGAGGGGAGTGGGGTTTGGGTGAAGATAGAGGGAGTGGGGTTTGGTAAATATTGAGGGGAGTGGGGTTTGGGCAAAGATAGAGGTGAGTGCGGTCTGGGTTAAGATAGAGGGGAGTGGGGTTTGGGTGAAAGAGGGGAGTGCGGTCTGGGTTTAGATAGAGGGGAGTGGGGTTTGGGTAAAGATAGATGGGAGTGGGGTTTGGTAAAGATAGAGGTGAGTGGGGTTTGGGTGAAGATAGAGGGGAGTGGGGTTTGGGTAAAGATAGAGGGGAGTGGGGTTTCGTTATGATAGAGGGGAGTGGGGTTTGAGTAAAGATAGAGGGGAGTGGGGTTTGGGTGAAGATAGAGGGGAGTGGGGTTTGGTTGAAGATAGAGGGGAGTGGGGTTTGGGTGAACATAGAGGGGAGTGGAGTTTGGTAAAGATAGAGGGGAGCGGGGTTTGGTAAAGATAGTGGGGAGAGGGATTTAGTAAAGATAGAGGGGAGTGGGGTTTGGGTGAAGATAGAGGGGATTGGGGTTTGGTAAAGATAGAGCGGAGTGGGGTTTGGGTGAAGATAGAGCGGAGTGTGGTTTGGGGGAAGATAGAGGGGAGTGGGGTTTGGCAAAGATAGATGGGAGTGGGGTTTGGGGGAAGAAATAGGGGAGTGGGGTTTGGTAAAGATAGAGGGGAGTGGGGTTTTGTAAAGTTAGTGGTGAGTGGGGTTTGGGTGAAGATAGAGGGGAGTGGGGTTTGGCAAAGATAGAGGGGAATGGGGTTTGATAAAGATAGAGGGGAGTGGGGTTTGGTAAACATGAAGGCGTTTGGGTTTGGGTATAGATAGAGGGGAGTGGGTTTTGGGTACAGAGAGAGAGGGCTGGGGTTTGGTAATGATAGAGGGGAGTGGGTTGGATAAAGATCGAGGGTTGTGGGATTTGGTAAAGATAGAGGTGAGTGGGTATTGTGTGAAGATAGAGGGGAGTGGGGTTTGGGTGAAGATAGAGGGGAGTGGGGTTTGGGTAAAGATAGAGGGGAGTGGGGTTTCGTTAGGATAGAGGGGAGTGGGGTTTGAGTAAAGATAGAGGAGAGTGGGGTTTGGGTGAAGATAGAGGGGAGTGGGGTTTGGTTGAAGATAGAGGGGAGTGGGGTTTGGATGAACATAGAGGGGAGTGGGGTTTGGTAAAGATAGAGGGGAGCGGGGTTTGGTAAAGATAGTGGGGAGAGGGATTTAGTAAAGATAGAGGGGAGTGGGGTTTGGGTAAAGATAGAGGGGATTGGCGTTTGGTAAAGATAGTGCGGAGTGGGATTTGGGTGAAGATAGAGGGGAGTGTGTTTGGGGGAACACAGAGGCGAGTGTGGTTTGGGTAAAGATAGAAGAGAGTGGGGTTTGGTAAAGATAGAGGGGAGTGTGGTTTGGTAAAGATAGACGGGAGTGGGGTTTGGGTGAAGATGGAGGGGAGTCGGGTTTGGTAATGATAGAAGGGAGTGGGGTTTGGGTAAAGAAATAGGGGAGTGGGATTTGGGTGAAGATAGAGGGGAGTGGGTTTGATAAAGATAGAGGGGAGTGGGATTTGGTAAAGATAGAGGGGAGTGGGTATTGTGTGAAGATAGAGGGGAGTGGGGTTTGGGAGAACATAGGGGGCAGTGGGGTTTGGGTAAAGATAGAGGGGAGTGGGGTTTGGTAGAGATAGAGGGGAGTTGGATTTGGTAAAGATAGAGGGGAGTTGGATTTGGTAAAGATAGACGGGAGTTGGATTTGGCTGAAGATAGAGGGGAGTGGGGTTTGGTAAAGATAGAGAGAAGTGGGGTTTGGATAAAGATAGATATGGGAGTGGGGTTTCGTAAAGATAGTGGTGAGTGGGTTTTGGATATAGACACGGTAGTTGGGTTTTCTAAAGATAGAGGGGTGTGTTGTTTGGGTAAAGACAGATGGGAAAGGGGTTTGGTAAAGATAGAAGGGAGTGGGATTTGGTAAAGATAGAGTGGAGTGGGGTTTGGGTGAAGATAGTGGGGAGTGGGGTTTGGTAAAGATAGTGCGGAGTGGGGTTTGGGTGAAGATAGAGGGGAGTGGGGTTTGGGTAAAGATAGAGGTGAGTGGGGTTAGGTAAGGATATAGGGGAGAGGGTTTGATAAAGATAGAAGGGAGTGGGATTTGGTAAAGATAGAGGGGAGTGGGTTTTGTCTGAAGATAGAGGGGAGTGCGGTTTCGCTGTAGATAGAGGGAGTAGGGTTTGGTAAAGATTGAGGAGAGTGGGGTTTGGGCAAAGATAGAGGAGAGTGGGGTTTCGGTAAAGATAGACGGGAGTGGGGATTGGGTGAAGATAGAGGGGAGTGGGGTTTCGTTAGGGTAGAGGGGAGTGGGGTTTGGGTGAAGATAGAGGGGAGTGGGGTTTGGGTGAATACAGAGGGGAGTGGAGTTTGCGTAAAGATAGTGGCGAATGGGGTTTCGTAAAGATAGAGGGGGGTGGGGTTTGTGTAAATATAGAGGGGAATAGAGTTTGGTAAAGATAGAGAGGAGTGGAGTTTAGGTGGAGATATTGGGGAGTGCGGTTTGGGTAAAGATAGAGGGGAGTGGGGTTTGGGTGAAGTTAGAGGGGAGTGCGGTTTCGCTGAAGATACAGGGGAGTGGGGTTTGGTAAAGATAGAGGGGAGTGGAGTTTGGGTAAAGATAGAGTGGAGTGGGGTTTGTGTGAAGATAAAGGAGAGTGGGTTTGGGTGAATATAGACAGGAGTGGAGTTTGGGTCATGATAGAGGGAGTGGGGTTTGGGTGAAGATAGAGGGGAGTGGGAGTTTGGTAAAGATAGATGGGAGTGGAGTTTGGGTAAAGATAGAGGGGAGTGGGGTTTGGGTGAAGATAGAGGCGAGTGGGTTTCCGTAAAGATAGAGGGGAGTGGGGTTTGGGTAAAGATAGAGGCGAATGGGGTTTCGTAAAAATGGAGCGGGGTGGGTTTTGGGTAAAGATAGAGGGGAGTGTAGTTTGGTAAAGATAGAGGGGAGTGCGGTCTGGGTTAAGGTAGAGGGGAGTGGTGTTTGGGCAAAGATAGAGGGGAGTGGAGTTTGGGTAAAGATAGACGGGAGTGGGGTTTGGTAAAGATAAAGGGGAAGGGGTTTGGTAAAGATAGTGGTCAGTGGGTTTCGGATATAGACACGGTAGTGGGGTTTTCTAAACATAGAAGGGTGTGGTGTTTGGGTAAAGACAGAGCGGAGTGGGGTTTTGGAAAGATAGAGGGGTTTGGGGTTTGGGTGAAGATAGAGGTGATTGGGGTTTGATACAGATAGAGGGGAGTGGGTTTTGGTAAAGATAGAGGGGAGTTGGATTTGGTAAAGATAGAGGGGAGTTGGATTTGGTAAAGATAGACGGGAGTTGGATTTGGGTGAAGATAGAGGGGAGTGGGGTTTGGTAAAGATAGAGAGAAGTGGGGTTTGGATAAAGATATATATGGGAGTGGGGTTTCGTAAAGATAGTGGTGAGTGGGTTTTGGATGTAGACACGGTAGTTGGGTTTTCTAAAGATAGAGGGGTGTGTTGTTTGGGTAAAGACAGATGGGAAAGGGGTTTGGTAAAGATAGAAGGGAGTGGGATTTGGTAAAGATAGAGTGGAGTGGGGTTTGGGTGAAGATAGAGGGGAGTGGGGTTTGGTAAAGATAGTGCGGAGTGGGGTTTGGGTGAAGATAGAGGGGAGTGGGGTTTGGGTAAAGATAGAGGTGAGTGGGGTTAGGTAAGGATATAGGGGAGAGGGTTTGATAAAGATAGAAGGGAGTGGGATTTGGTAAAGATAGAGGGGAGTGGGTTTTGTCTGAAGATAGAGGGGAGTGCGGTTTCGCTGTAGATAGAGGGAGTAGGGTTTGGTAAAGATTGAGGAGAGTGGGGTTTGGGCAAAGATAGAGGCGAGTGGGGTTTCGGTAAAGATAGACGGGAGTGGGGATTGGGTGAAGATAGAGGGGAGTGGGGTTTGGGTTAATACAGAGGGGAGTGGAGTTTGCGTAAAGATAGTGGCGAATGGGGTTTCGTAAAGATAGAGGGGGGTGGGGTTTGTGTAAATATAGAGGGGAGTAGAGTTTGGTAAAGATAGAGAGGAGTGGACTTTAGGTGAAGATATTCGGGAGTGCGGTTTGGGTAAAGATAGAGGGGAGTGGGGTTTGGGTGAAGTTAGAGGGGAGTGCGGTTTCGCTGAAGATAGAGGGGAGTGGGGTTTGGTAAAGATAGAGGGGAGTGGAGTTTGGGTAAAGATAGAGTGGAGTGGGGTTTGTGTGAAGATAAAGGAGAGTGGGTTTGGGTGAATATAGACATAGTGGAGTTTGGGTCATGATAGAGGGAGTGGGGTTTGGGTGAAGATAGAGGGGAGTGGAGTTTGGGTAAAGATAGAGGGGAGTGGGGTTTGGGTGAAGATAGAGGGGAGTGGGGTTTGGTTGAAGATAGAGGGGAGTGGGGTTTGGGTGAACATAGAGGGGAGTGGGGTTTGGTAAAGATAGAGGGGAGCGGGGTTTGGTAAAGATAGTGGGGAGAGGGATTTAGTAAAGATAGAGGGGAGTGGGGTTTGGGTGAAGATAGAGGGGATTGGGGTTTGGTAAAGATAGAGCGGAGTGGGGTTTGGGTGAAGATAGAGGGGAGTGTGGTTTGGGGGAAGATAGAGGGGAGTGGGGTTTGGCAAAGATAGACGGGAGTGGGGTTTGGGGGAAGAAATAGGGGAGTGGGGTTTGGTAAAGATAGAGGGGAGTGGGGTTTTGTAAAGTTAGTGGTGAGTGGGGTTTGGGTGAAGATAGAGGGGAGTGGGGTTTGGCAAAGATAGAGGGGAATGGGGTTTGATAAAGATAGAGGGGAGTGGGGTTTGGTAAACATAAAGGCGTTTGGGTTTGGGTATAGATAGAGGGGAGTGGGGTTTGGGTGAAGATAGAGGGGATTGGGGTTTGGTAAAGACAGAGGGGAGTGGGATTTGGGTGAAGATAGAGGGGAGTGTGTTTGGGGGAACACAGAGGCGAGTGTGGTTTGGGTAAAGATAGAAGAGAGTGGGGTTTGGGTGAAGATGGAGGGGAGTCGGGTTTGGTAAATATAGAAGGGAGTGGGGTTTGGGTAAAGAAATAGGGGAGTGGGGTTTGGTAAAGATAGAGGGGAGTGGGGTTTGGTAAAGTTAGTGGTGAGTGGGGTTTGGGTGAAGATAGAGGGGAGTGGGTTTGATAAAGATAGACGGGAGTTGGATTTGGGTGAAGATAGAGGGGAGTGGGGTTTGGTAAAGATAGAGAGAAGTGGGGTTTGGATAAAGATATATATGGGAGTGGGGTTTCGTAAAGATAGTGGTGAGTGGGTTTTGGATGTAGACACGGTAGTTGGGTTTTCTAAAGATAGAGGGGTGTGTTGTTTGGGTAAAGACAGATGGGAAAGGGGTTTGGTAAAGATAGAAGGGAGTGGGATTTGGTAAAGATAGAGTGGAGTGGGGTTTGGGTGAAGATAGAGGGGAGTGGGGTTTGGTAAAGATAGTGCGGAGTGGGGTTTGGGTGAAGATAGAGGGGAGTGGGGTTTGGGTAAAGATAGAGGTGAGTGGGGTTAGGTAAGGATATAGGGGAGAGGGTTTGATAAAGATAGAAGGGAGTGGGATTTGGTAAAGATAGAGGGGAGTGGGTTTTGTCTGAAGATAGAGGGGAGTGCGGTTTCGCTGTAGATAGAGGGAGTAGGGTTTGGTAAAGATTGAGGAGAGTGGGGTTTGGGCAAAGATAGAGGCGAGTGGGGTTTCGGTAAAGATAGACGGGAGTGGGGATTGGGTGAAGATAGAGGGGAGTGGGGTTTGGGTTAATACAGAGGGGAGTGGAGTTTGCGTAAAGATAGTGGCGAATGGGGTTTCGTAAAGATAGAGGGGGGTGGGGTTTGTGTAAATATAGAGGGGAGTAGAGTTTGGTAAAGATAGAGAGGAGTGGACTTTAGGTGAAGATATTCGGGAGTGCGGTTTGGGTAAAGATAGAGGGGAGTGGGGTTTGGGTGAAGTTAGAGGGGAGTGCGGTTTCGCTGAAGATAGAGGGGAGTGGGGTTTGGTAAAGATAGAGGGGAGTGGAGTTTGGGTAAAGATAGAGTGGAGTGGGGTTTGTGTGAAGATAAAGGAGAGTGGGTTTGGGTGAATATAGACAGGAGTGGAGTTTGGGTCATGATAGAGGGAGTGGGGTTTGGGTGAAGATAGAGGGGAGTGGAGTTTGGGTAAAGATAGAGGGGAGTGGGGTTTGGGTGAAGATAGAGGGGAGTGGGGTTTGGTTGAAGATAGAGGGGAGTGGGGTTTGGGTGAACATAGAGGGGAGTGGGGTTTGGTAAAGATAGAGGGGAGCGGGGTTTGGTAAAGATAGTGGGGAGAGGGATTTAGTAAAGATAGAGGGGAGTGGGGTTTGGGTGAAGATAGAGGGGATTGGGGTTTGGTAAAGATAGAGCGGAGTGTGGTTTGGGTGAAGATAGAGGGGAGTGTGGTTTGGGGGAAGATAGAGGGGAGTGGGGTTTGGCAAAGATAGACGGGAGTGGGGTTTGGGGGAAGAAATAGGGGAGTGGGGTTTGGTAAAGATAGAGGGGAGTGGGGTTTTGTAAAGTTAGTGGAGAGTGGGGTTTGGGTGAAGATAGAGGGGAGTGGGGTTTGGCAAAGATAGAGGGGAATGGGGTTTGATAAAGATAGAGGGGAGTGGGGTTTGGTAAACATAAAGGCGTTTGGGTTTGGGTATAGATAGAGGGGAGTGGGGTTTGGGTGAAGATAGAGGGGAGTGGGGTTTGGTTGAAGATAGAGGGGAGTGGGGTTTGGGTGAACATAGAGGGGAGTGGGGTTTGGTAAAGATAGAGGGGAGCGGGGTTTGGTAAAGATAGTGGGGAGAGGGATTTAGTAAAGATAGAGGGGAGTGGGGTTTGGGTGAAGATAGAGGGGATTGGGGTTTGGTAAAGATAGAGCGGAGTGGGGTTTGGGTGAAGATAGAGGGGAGTGTGGTTTGGGGGAAGATAGAGGGGAGTGGGGTTTGGCAAAGATAGACGGGAGTGGGGTTTGGGGGAAGAAATAGGGGAGTGGGGTTTGGTAAAGATAGAGGGGAGTGGGGTTTTGTAAAGTTAGTGGTGAGTGGGGTTTGGGTGAAGATAGAGGGGAGTGGGGTTTGGCAAAGATAGAGGGGAATGGGGTTTGATAAAGATAGAGGGGAGTGGGGTTTGGTAAACATAAAGGCGTTTGGGTTTGGGTATAGATAGAGGGGAGTGGGGTTTGGGTGAAGATAGAGGGGATTGGGGTTTGGTAAAGACAGAGGGGAGTGGGATTTGGGTGAAGATAGAGGGGAGTGTGTTTGGGGGAACACAGAGGCGAGTGTGGTTTGGGTAAAGATAGAAGAGAGTGGGGTTTGGGTGAAGATGGAGGGGAGTCGGGTTTGGTAAATATAGAAGGGAGTGGGGTTTGGGTAAAGAAATAGGGGAGTGGGGTTTGGTAAAGATAGAGGGGAGTGGGGTTTGGTAAAGTTAGTGGTGAGTGGGGTTTGGGTGAAGATAGAGGGGAGTGGGTTTGATAAAGATAGACGGGAGTTGGATTTGGGTGAAGATAGAGGGGAGTGGGGTTTGGTAAAGATAGAGAGAAGTGGGGTTTGGATAAAGATATATATGGGAGTGGGGTTTCGTAAAGATAGTGGTGAGTGGGTTTTGGATGTAGACACGGTAGTTGGGTTTTCTAAAGATAGAGGGGTGTGTTGTTTGGGTAAAGACAGATGGGAAAGGGGTTTGGTAAAGATAGAAGGGAGTGGGATTTGGTAAAGATAGAGTGGAGTGGGGTTTGGGTGAAGATAGAGGGGAGTGGGGTTTGGTAAAGATAGTGCGGAGTGGGGTTTGGGTGAAGATAGAGGGGAGTGGGGTTTGGGTAAAGATAGAGGTGAGTGGGGTTAGGTAAGGATATAGGGGAGAGGGTTTGATAAAGATAGAAGGGAGTGGGATTTGGTAAAGATAGAGGGGAGTGGGTTTTGTCTGAAGATAGAGGGGAGTGCGGTTTCGCTGTAGATAGAGGGAGTAGGGTTTGGTAAAGATTGAGGAGAGTGGGGTTTGGGCAAAGATAGAGGCGAGTGGGGTTTCGGTAAAGATAGACGGGAGTGGG
This sequence comes from Mobula birostris, assembly GCF_030028105.1. Classification (NCBI taxonomy): domain Eukaryota; kingdom Metazoa; phylum Chordata; class Chondrichthyes; order Myliobatiformes; family Myliobatidae; genus Mobula; species Mobula birostris. Next base: position 42,312 of record NW_027275134.1, read on the forward strand.
GATTGGGTGAAGATAGAGGGGAGTGGGGTTTGGGTTAATACAGAGGGGAGTGGAGTTTGCGTAAAGATAGTGGCGAATGGGGTTTCGTAAAGATAGAGGGGGGTGGGGTTTGTGTAAATATAGAGGGGAGTAGAGTTTGGTAAAGATAGAGAGGAGTGGACTTTAGGTGAAGATATTCGGGAGTGCGGTTTGGGTAAAGATAGAGGGGAGTGGGGTTTGGGTGAAGTTAGAGGGGAGTGCGGTTTCGCTGAAGATAGAGGGGAGTGGGGTTTGGTAAAGATAGAGGGGAGTGGAGTTTGGGTAAAGATAGAGTGGAGTGGGGTTTGTGTGAAGATAAAGGAGAGTGGGTTTGGGTGAATATAGACAGGAGTGGAGTTTGGGTCATGATAGAGGGAGTGGGGTTTGGGTGAAGATAGAGGGGAGTGGAGTTTGGGTAAAGATAGAGGGGAGTGGGGTTTGGGTGAAGATAGAGGGGAGTGGGGTTTGGTTGAAGATAGAGGGGAGTGGGGTTTGGGTGAACATAGAGGGGAGTGGGGTTTGGTAAAGATAGAGGGGAGCGGGGTGTGGTAAAGATAGTGGGGAGAGGGATTTAGTAAAGATAGAGGGGAGTGGGGTTTGGGTGAAGATAGAGGGGATTGGGGTTTGGTAAAGATAGAGCGGAGTGTGGTTTGGGTGAAGATAGAGGGGAGTGTGGTTTGGGGGAAGATAGAGGGGAGTGGGGTTTGGCAAAGATAGACGGGAGTGGGGTTTGGGGGAAGAAATAGGGGAGTGGGGTTTGGTAAAGATAGAGGGGAGTGGGGTTTTGTAAAGTTAGTGGAGAGTGGGGTTTGGGTGAAGATAGAGGGGAGTGGGGTTTGGCAAAGATAGAGGGGAATGGGGTTTGATAAAGATAGAGGGGAGTGGGGTTTGGTAAACATAAAGGCGTTTGGGTTTGGGTATAGATAGAGGGGAGTGGGGTTTGGGTGAAGATAGAGGGGATTGGGGTTTGGTAAAGATAGAGGGGAGTGGGATTTGGGTGAAGATAGAGGGGAGTGTGTTTGGGGGAACACAGAGGCGAGTGTGGTTTGGGTAAAGATAGAAGAGAGTGGGGTTTGGGTGAAGATGGAGGGGAGTCGGGTTTGGTAAATATAGAAGGGAGTGGGGTTTGGTAAAGATAGAGGGGAGTGGGGTTTGGTAAAGATAGTGCGGAGTGGGGTTTGGGTGAAGATAGAGGGGAGTGGGGTTTGGGTAAAGATAGAGGTGAGTGGGGTTCGGTAAGGATATAGGGGAGAGGGTTTGATAAAGATAGAAGGCAGTGGGATTTGGTAAAGATAGAGGGGAGTGGGTTTTGTCTGAAGATAGAGGGGAGTGCGGTTTCGCTGTAGATAGAGGGAGTAGGGTTTGGTAAAGATTGAGGAGAGTGGGGTTTGGGCAAAGATAGAGGCGAGTGGGGTTTCGGTAAAGATAGACGGGAGTGGGGATTGGGTGAAGATAGAGGGGAGTGAGGTTTGGGTTAATACAGAGGGGAGTGGAGTTTGCGTAAAGATAGTGGCGAATGGGGTTTCGTAAAGATAGAGGGGGGTGGGGTTTGTGTAAATATAGAGGGGAGTAGAGTTTGGTAAAGATAGAGAGGAGTGGACTTTAGGTGAAGATATTCGGGAGTGCGGTTTGGGTAAAGATAGAGGGGAGTGGGGTTTGGGTGAAGTTAGAGGGGAGTGCGGTTTCGCTGAAGATAGAGGGGAGTGGGGTTTGGTAAAGATAGAGGGGAGTGGAGTTTGGGTAAAGATAGAGTGGAGTGGGGTTTGTGTGAAGATAAAGGAGAGTGGGTTTGGGTGAATATAGACATAGTGGAGTTTGGGTCATGATAGAGGGAGTGGGGTTTGGGTGAAGATAGAGGGGAGTGGTGTTTGGGTAAAGATAGAGGGGAGTGGGGTTTGTGTGAAGATAAAGGAGAGTGGGTTTGGGTGAATATAGACAGGAGTGGAGTTTGGGTCATGATAGAGGGAGTGGGGTTTGGGTGAAGATAGAGGGGAGTGGAGTTTGGGTAAAGATAGAGGGGAGTGGGGTTTGGGTGAAGATAGAGGGGAGTGGGGTTTGGTTGAAGATAGAGGGGAGTGGGGTTTGGGTGAACATAGAGGGGAGTGGGGTTTGGTAAAGATAGAGGGGAGCGGGGTTTGGTAAAGATAGTGGGGAGAGGGATTTAGTAAAGATAGAGGGGAGTGGGGTTTGGGTGAAGATAGAGGGGATTGGGGTTTGGTAAAGATAGAGCGGAGTGTGGTTTGGGTGAAGATAGAGGGGAGTGTGGTTTGGGGGAAGATAGAGGGGAGTGGGGTTTGGCAAAGATAGACGGGAGTGGGGTTTGGGGGAAGAAATAGGGGAGTGGGGTTTGGTAAAGATAGAGGGGAGTGGGGTTTTGTAAAGTTAGTGGAGAGTGGGGTTTGGGTGAAGATAGAGGGGAGTGGGGTTTGGCAAAGATAGAGGGGAATGGGGTTTGATAAAGATAGAGGGGAGTGGGGTTTGGTAAACATAAAGGCGTTTGGGTTTGGGTATAGATAGAGGGGAGTGGGGTTTGGGTGAAGATAGAGGGGATTGGGGTTTGGTAAAGATAGAGGGGAGTGGGATTTGGGTGAAGATAGAGGGGAGTGTGTTTGGGGGAACACAGAGGCGAGTGTGGTTTGGGTAAAGATAGAAGAGAGTGGGGTTTGGGTGAAGATGGAGGGGAGTCGGGTTTGGTAAATATAGAAGGGAGTGGGGTTTGGTAAAGATAGAGGGGAGTGGGGTTTGGTAAAGTTAGTGGTGAGTGGGGTTTGGGTGAAGATAGAGGGGAGTGGGTTTGATAAAGATAGAGGGGAGTGGGATTTGGTAAAGATAGAGGGGAGTTGGATTTGGTAAAGATAGAGGGGAGTTGGATTTGGTAAAGATAGACGGGAGTTGGATTTGGGTGAAGATAGAGGGGAGTGGGGTTTGGTAAAGATAGAGAGAAGTGGGGTTTGGATAAAGATATATATGGGAGTGGGGTTTCGTAAAGATAGTGGTGAGTGGGTTTTGGATGTAGACACGGTAGTTGGGTTTTCTAAAGATAGAGGGGTGTGTTGTTTGGGTAAAGACAGATGGGAAAGGGGTTTGGTAAAGATAGAAGGGAGTGGGATTTGGTAAAGATAGAGTGGAGTGGGGTTTGGGTGAAGATAGAGGGGAGTGGGGTTTGGTAAAGATAGTGCGGAGTGGGGTTTGGGTGAAGATAGAGGGGAGTGGGGTTTGGGTAAAGATAGAGGTGAGTGGGGTTTGGTAAGGATATAGGGGAGAGGGTTTGATAAAGATAGAAGGGAGTGGGATTTGGTAAAGATAGAGGGGAGTGGGTTTTGTCTGAAGATAGAGGGGAGTGCGGTTTCGCTGTAGATAGAGGGAGTAGGGTTTGGTAAAGATTGAGGAGAGTGGGGTTTGGGCAAAGATAGAGGCGAGTGGGGTTTCGGTAAAGATAGACGGGAGTGGGGATTGGGTGAAGATAGAGGGGAGTGGGGTTTGGGTTAATACAGAGGGGAGTGGAGTTTGCGTAAAGATAGTGGCGAATGGGGTTTCGTAAAGATAGAGGGGGGTGGGGTTTGTGTAAATATAGAGGGGAGTAGAGTTTGGTAAAGATAGAGAGGAGTGGACTTTAGGTGAAGATATTCGGGAGTGCGGTTTGGGTAAAGATAGAGGGGAGTGGGGTTTGGGTGAAGTTAGAGGGGAGTGCGGTTTCGCTGAAGATAGAGGGGAGTGGGGTTTGGTAAAGATAGAGGGGAGTGGAGTTTGGGTAAAGATAGAGTGGAGTGGGGTTTGTGTGAAGATAAAGGAGAGTGGGTTTGGGTGAATATAGACATAGTGGAGTTTGGGTCATGATAGAGGGAGTGGGGTTTGGGTGAAGATAGAGGGGAGTGGAGTTTGGGTAAAGATAGAGGGGAGTGGGGTTTGGGTGAAGATAGAGGGGAGTGGGGTTTGGTTGAAGATAGAGGGGAGTGGGGTTTGGGTGAACATAGAGGGGAGTGGGGTTTGGTAAAGATAGAGGGGAGCGGGGTTTGGTAAAGATAGTGGGGAGAGGGATTTAGTAAAGATAGAGGGGAGTGGGGTTTGGGTGAAGATAGAGGGGATTGGGGTTTGGTAAAGATAGAGCGGAGTGGGGTTTGGGTGAAGATAGAGGGGAGTGTGGTTTGGGGGAAGATAGAGGGGAGTGGGGTTTGGCAAAGATAGACGGGAGTGGGGTTTGGGGGAAGAAATAGGGGAGTGGGGTTTGGTAAAGATAGAGGGGAGTGGGGTTTTGTAAAGTTAGTGGAGAGTGGGGTTTGGGTGAAGATAGAGGGGAGTGGGGTTTGGCAAAGATAGAGGGGAATGGGGTTTGATAAAGATAGAGGGGAGTGGGGTTTGGTAAACATAAAGGCGTTTGGGTTTGGGTATAGATAGAGGGGAGTGGGGTTTGGGTGAAGATAGAGGGGATTGGGGTTTGGTAAAGATAGAGGGGAGTGGGATTTGGGTGAAGATAGAGGGGAGTGTGTTTGGGGGAACACAGAGGCGAGTGTGGTTTGGGTAAAGATAGAAGAGAGTGGGGTTTGGGTGAAGATGGAGGGGAGTCGGGTTTTGTAAATATAGAAGGGAGTGGGGTTTGGGTAAAGAAATAGGGGAGTGGGGTTTGGTAAAGATAGAGGGGAGTGGGGTTTGGTAAAGTTAGTGGTGAGTGGGGTTTGGGTGAAGATAGAGGGGAGTGGGTTTGATAAAGATAGAGGGGAGTGGGATTTGGTAAAGATAGAGGGGAGTTGGATTTGGTAAAGATAGAGGGGAGTTGGATTTGGTAAAGATAGACGGGAGTTGGATTTGGGTGAAGATAGAGGGGAGTGGGGTTTGGTAAAGATAGAGAGAAGTGGGGTTTGGATAAAGATATATATGGGAGTGGGGTTTCGTAAAGATAGTGGTGAGTGGGTTTTGGATGTAGACACGATGGTTGGGTTTTCTAAAGATAGAGGGGTGTGTTGTTTGGGTAAAGACAGATGGGAAAGGGGTTTGGTAAAGATAGAAGGGAGTGGGATTTGGTAAAGATAGAGTGGAGTGGGGTTTGGGTGAAGATAGAGGGGAGTGGGGTTTGGTAAAGATAGTGCGGAGTGGGGCTTGGGTGAAGATAGAGGGGAGTGGGGTTTGGGTAAAGATAGAGGTGAGTGGGGTTAGGTAAAGATATAGGGGAGAGGGTTTGATAAAGATAGAAGGGAGTGGGATTTGGTAAAGATAGAGGGGAGTGGGTTTTGTCTGAAGATAGAGGGGAGTGCGGTTTCGCTGTAGATAGAGGGAGTAGGGTTTGGTAAAGATTGAGGAGAGTGGGGTTTGGGCAAAGATAGAGGCGAGTGGGGTTTCGGTAAAGATAGACGGGAGTGGGGATTGGGTGAAGATAGAGGGGAGTGGGGTTTGGGTTAATACAGAGGGGAGTGGAGTTTGCGTAAAGATAGTGGCGAATGGGGTTTCGTAAAGATAGAGGGGGGTGGGGTTTGTGTAAATATAGAGGGGAGTAGAGTTTGGTAAAGATAGAGAGGAGTGGACTTTAGGTGAAGATATTGGGGAGTGCGGTTTGGGTAAAGATAGAGGGGAGTGGGGTTTGGGTAAAGAAATAGGGGAGTGGGGTTTTATGTGAAGATAGAGGGGAGTAGGGTTTGGGTGAAGATAGAGGGGAGTGGGTTTTCGTGAAGATAGAGTGGAGTTGAATTTGGTTAAAGATAGAGGCGAATGGGGTTTCGTAAAGATGGAGGGGGTGAGATTTTTGTAAAGATAGAGGGGAGTGGGGTTTGGTAAAGATAGAGTGGAGTGGGGTTTGGTTAAGGATAGAGGGGAGTAGGGTTTGGGTGAAGATAGAGGGGAGTAGGGTTTGGGTGAAGATAGAGTGGAGTGGGATTTTGGTAAAGATAAACGGGAGTGGGGTTTGGTAAAAATAGAGGGGAGCGGGATTTGGGAAAAATAGAGGGGAGTGGGGTTGGTAAAGATAAAGAGGATTGAGTTTGGGTATAGATAGAGGGGAATGGCTTTTGATAAAGATAGAGGGGAGTGGGGTTTGGCAAAGAAAAAGGGGATTGGGTTTGGTATAGATACAGGGTACTGGGGTTTGGGTAAAGATAGAGGGCAGTGGGGTTTGGTAAAGATAGAGGGGAGTGGGGTTTGGTAAAGATAGAGGGGAGTGGGGTTTGGGTGAAGATAGAGGGGAGTGGGGTATGGGTGAATATAGAGGGGAGTGGAGTTTGGGTCATGATAGAGGGAGTGGGGTTTGGGTGAAGATAGAGGGGAGCAGGGTTTGGGTGAGGATAGAGGGGAGTGGGTTTTCGTAAAGATAGAGGGGAGTGGAATTTGGTTAAAGATAGAGGCGAATGGGGTTTCGTAAAGATGGAGGGGGGTGGGATTTTTGTAAAGATAGAGGGGAGTGGAGTTTGGTAAAGATAGAGAGGAGTGCAGTTTGGGTGAAAGAGGGGAGTGCGGTCTGGGTTAAGATAGAGGGGAGTGGGGTTTGGGTAAAGATAGATGGGAGTGGGGTATGGTAAAGATAGAGGTGAGTGGGGTTTGGGTGAAGATAGAGGGGAGTGGGGTTTGGGTAAACATAGAGGGGAGTGGGGTTTAGTTTGGATAGAGGGGAGTGGGGTTTGAGTAAAGATAGAGGGGAGTGGGGTTTGGGTGAAGATAGAGGGGAGTGGAATTTGGTTAAAGATAGAGGCGAATGGGGTTTCGTAAAGATGGAGGGGGGTGGGATTTTTGTAAAGATAGAGGGGAGTGGCGTTTGGTAAAGATAGAGAGGAGTGGAGTTTGGGTGAAAGAGGGGAGTGCGGTCTGGGTTTAGATAGAGGGGAGTGGGGTTTGGGTAAAGATAGATGGGAGTGGGGTTTGGTAAAGATAGAGGTGAGTGGGGTTTGGGTGAAGATAGAGGGGAGTGGGGTTTCGTTAGGATAGAGGGGAGTGGGTTTTGAGTAAAGATAGAGGGGAGTGGGGTTTGGGTGAAGATAGAGGGGAGTGGGGTTTGGTTGAAGATAGAGGGGAGTGGGGTTTGGGTGAACATAGAGGGGAGTGGAGTTTGGTAAAGATAGAGGGGAGCGGGGTTTGGTAAAGATAGTGGGGAGAGGGATTTAGTAAAGATAGAGGGGAGTGGGGTTTGGGTGAAGATAGAGGGGATTGGGGTTTGGTAAAGATAGTGCGGAGTGGGGTTTGGGTGAAGATAGAGGGGAGTGGGGTTTGGGTAAAGATAGAGGTGAGTGGGGTTAGGTAAGGATATAGGGGAGAGGGTTTGATAACGATAGAAGGGAGTGGGATTTGGTAAAGATTGAGGGGAGTGGGTTTTGTCTGAAGATAGAGGGGAGTGCGGCTTCGCTGTAGATAGAGGGAGTAGGGTTTGGTAAAGATTGAGGAGAGTGGGGTTTGGGCAAAGATAGAGGCGAGTGGGGTTTCGGTAAAGATAGACGGGAGTGGGGATTGGGTGAAGATAGAGGGGAGTGGGGTTTCGTTAGGGTAGAGGGGAGTGGGGTTTGGGTGAAGATAGAGGGGAGTGGGGTTTGGGTGAATACAGAGGGGAGTGGAGTTTGCGTGAAGATAGTGGCGAATGGGGTTTCGTAAAGATAGAGGGTGGTGGGGTTTGTGTAAATATAGAGGGGAGTAGAGTTTGGTAAAGATAGAGAGGAGTGGAGTTTAGGTGAAGATATTGGGGAGTGCGGTTTGGGTAAAGATAGAGGGGAGTGGGGTTTGGGTGAAGTTAGAGGGGAGTGCGGTTTCGCTGAAGATACAGGGGAGTGGGGTTTGGTAAAGATAGAGGGGAGTGGAGTTTGGGTAAAGATAGAGTGGAGTGGGGTTTGTGTGAAGATAAAGGAGAGTGGGTTTGGGTGAATATAGACAGGAGTGGAGTTTGGGTCATGATAGAGGGAGTGGGGTTTGGGTGAAGATAGAGGGGAGTGGGAGTTTGGTAAGGATAGAGGGGAGTGGAGTTTGGGTAAAGATAGAGGGGAGTGGGGTTTGGGTGAAGATAGAGGCGAGTGGGTTTCCGTAAAGATAGAGTGGAGTGGGGTTTGGGTAAAGATAGAGGCGAATGGGGTTTCGTAAAAATGGAGCGGGGTGGGTTTTGGGTAAAGATAGAGGGAAGTGTAGTTTGGTAAAGATAGAGGGGAGTGCGGTCTGGGTTAAGGTAGAGGGGAGTGGTGTTTGGGCAAAGATAGAGGGGAGTGGGGTTTGGGTAAAGATAGACGGGAGTGGGGTTTGGTAAAGATAAAGGGGATGGGGTTTGAGTAAAGATAGAGGAGAGTGGGGTTTGATAGAGATAGAGGGGAGTGGGGTTTGGTAAAGATAAAGGGGATTGGGTTTGGGTATAGATAGAGGGGAGTGGGGTTTGGGTAAAGATAGAGGGCAGTGGGGTTTGGTAAGTATAAAGGTGAGAGAGTTTGATAAAGATAGAGGGGAGTGGGATTTGGTAAAGATAGAGGGGAGTGGGGTTTGGGTGAAGATAGAGGGAGTGGGGTTTGGTAAATATTGAGGGGAGTGGGGTTTGGGCAAAGATAGAGGTGAGTGCGGTCTGGGTTAAGATAGAGGGGAGTGGGGTTTGGGTGAAAGAGGGGAGTGCGGTCTGGGTTTAGATAGAGGGGAGTGGGGTTTGGGTAAAGATAGATGGGAGTGGGGTTTGGTAAAGATAGAGGTGAGTGGGGTTTGGGTGAAGATAGAGGGGAGTGGGGTTTGGGTAAAGATAGAGGGGAGTGGGGTTTCGTTATGATAGAGGGGAGTGGGGTTTGAGTAAAGATAGAGGGGAGTGGGGTTTGGGTGAAGATAGAGGGGAGTGGGGTTTGGTTGAAGATAGAGGGGAGTGGGGTTTGGGTGAACATAGAGGGGAGTGGAGTTTGGTAAAGATAGAGGGGAGCGGGGTTTGGTAAAGATAGTGGGGAGAGGGATTTAGTAAAGATAGAGGGGAGTGGGGTTTGGGTGAAGATAGAGGGGATTGGGGTTTGGTAAAGATAGAGCGGAGTGGGGTTTGGGTGAAGATAGAGCGGAGTGTGGTTTGGGGGAAGATAGAGGGGAGTGGGGTTTGGCAAAGATAGATGGGAGTGGGGTTTGGGGGAAGAAATAGGGGAGTGGGGTTTGGTAAAGATAGAGGGGAGTGGGGTTTTGTAAAGTTAGTGGTGAGTGGGGTTTGGGTGAAGATAGAGGGGAGTGGGGTTTGGCAAAGATAGAGGGGAATGGGGTTTGATAAAGATAGAGGGGAGTGGGGTTTGGTAAACATGAAGGCGTTTGGGTTTGGGTATAGATAGAGGGGAGTGGGTTTTGGGTACAGAGAGAGAGGGCTGGGGTTTGGTAATGATAGAGGGGAGTGGGTTGGATAAAGATCGAGGGTTGTGGGATTTGGTAAAGATAGAGGTGAGTGGGTATTGTGTGAAGATAGAGGGGAGTGGGGTTTGGGTGAAGATAGAGGGGAGTGGGGTTTGGGTAAAGATAGAGGGGAGTGGGGTTTCGTTAGGATAGAGGGGAGTGGGGTTTGAGTAAAGATAGAGGAGAGTGGGGTTTGGGTGAAGATAGAGGGGAGTGGGGTTTGGTTGAAGATAGAGGGGAGTGGGGTTTGGATGAACATAGAGGGGAGTGGGGTTTGGTAAAGATAGAGGGGAGCGGGGTTTGGTAAAGATAGTGGGGAGAGGGATTTAGTAAAGATAGAGGGGAGTGGGGTTTGGGTAAAGATAGAGGGGATTGGCGTTTGGTAAAGATAGTGCGGAGTGGGATTTGGGTGAAGATAGAGGGGAGTGTGTTTGGGGGAACACAGAGGCGAGTGTGGTTTGGGTAAAGATAGAAGAGAGTGGGGTTTGGTAAAGATAGAGGGGAGTGTGGTTTGGTAAAGATAGACGGGAGTGGGGTTTGGGTGAAGATGGAGGGGAGTCGGGTTTGGTAATGATAGAAGGGAGTGGGGTTTGGGTAAAGAAATAGGGGAGTGGGATTTGGGTGAAGATAGAGGGGAGTGGGTTTGATAAAGATAGAGGGGAGTGGGATTTGGTAAAGATAGAGGGGAGTGGGTATTGTGTGAAGATAGAGGGGAGTGGGGTTTGGGAGAACATAGGGGGCAGTGGGGTTTGGGTAAAGATAGAGGGGAGTGGGGTTTGGTAGAGATAGAGGGGAGTTGGATTTGGTAAAGATAGAGGGGAGTTGGATTTGGTAAAGATAGACGGGAGTTGGATTTGGCTGAAGATAGAGGGGAGTGGGGTTTGGTAAAGATAGAGAGAAGTGGGGTTTGGATAAAGATAGATATGGGAGTGGGGTTTCGTAAAGATAGTGGTGAGTGGGTTTTGGATATAGACACGGTAGTTGGGTTTTCTAAAGATAGAGGGGTGTGTTGTTTGGGTAAAGACAGATGGGAAAGGGGTTTGGTAAAGATAGAAGGGAGTGGGATTTGGTAAAGATAGAGTGGAGTGGGGTTTGGGTGAAGATAGTGGGGAGTGGGGTTTGGTAAAGATAGTGCGGAGTGGGGTTTGGGTGAAGATAGAGGGGAGTGGGGTTTGGGTAAAGATAGAGGTGAGTGGGGTTAGGTAAGGATATAGGGGAGAGGGTTTGATAAAGATAGAAGGGAGTGGGATTTGGTAAAGATAGAGGGGAGTGGGTTTTGTCTGAAGATAGAGGGGAGTGCGGTTTCGCTGTAGATAGAGGGAGTAGGGTTTGGTAAAGATTGAGGAGAGCGGGGTTTGGGCAAAGATAGAGGCGAGTGGGGTTTCGGTAAAGATAGACGGGAGTGGGGATTGGGTGAAGATAGAGGGGAGTGGGGTTTCGTTAGGGTAGAGGGGAGTGGGGTTTGGGTGAAGATAGAGGTGAGTGGGGTTTGGGTGAATACAGAGGGGAGTGGAGTTTGCGTAAAGATAGTGGCGAATGGGGTTTCGTAAAGATAGAGGGGGGTGGGGTTTGTGTAAATATAGAGGGGAATAGAGTTTGGTAAAGATAGAGAGGAGTGGAGTTTAGGTGAAGATATTGGGGAGTGCGGTTTGGGTAAAGATAGAGGGGAGTGGGGTTTGGGTGAAGTTAGAGGGGAGTGCGGTTTCGCTGAAGATACAGGGGAGTGGGGTTTGGTAAAGATAGAGGGGAGTGGAGTTTGGGTAAAGATAGAGTGGAGTGGGGTTTGTGTGAAGATAAAGGAGAGTGGGTTTGGGTGAATATAGACAGGAGTGGAGTTTGGGTCATGATAGAGGGAGTGGGGTTTGGGTGAAGATAGAGGGGAGTGGGAGTTTGGTAAAGATAGATGGGAGTGGAGTTTGGGTAAAGATAGAGGGGAGTGGGGTTTGGGTGAAGATAGAGGCGAGTGGGTTTCCGTAAAGATAGAGGGGAGTGGGGTTTGGGTAAAGATAGAGGCGAATGGGGTTTCGTAAAAATGGAGCGGGGTGGGTTTTGGGTAAAGATAGAGGGGAGTGTAGTTTGGTAAAGATAGAGGGGAGTGCGGTCTGGGTTAAGGTAGAGGGGAGTGGTGTTTGGGCAAAGATAGAGGGGAGTGGAGTTTGGGTAAAGATAGACGGGAGTGGGGTTTGGTAAAGATAAAGGGGAAGGGGTTTGGTAAAGATAGTGGTCAGTGGGTTTCGGATATAGACACGGTAGTGGGGTTTTCTAAACATAGAAGGGTGTGGTGTTTGGGTAAAGACAGAGCGGAGTGGGGTTTTGGAAAGATAGAGGGGTTTGGGGTTTGGGTGAAGATAGAGGTGATTGGGGTTTGATACAGATAGAGGGGAGTGGGTTTTGGTAAAGATAGAGGGGAGTTGGATTTGGTAAAGATAGAGGGGAGTTGGATTTGGTAAAGATAGACGGGAGTTGGATTTGGGTGAAGATAGAGGGGAGTGGGGTTTGGTAAAGATAGAGAGAAGTGGGGTTTGGATAAAGATATATATGGGAGTGGGGTTTCGTAAAGATAGTGGTGAGTGGGTTTTGGATGTAGACACGGTAGTTGGGTTTTCTAAAGATAGAGGGGTGTGTTGTTTGGGTAAAGACAGATGGGAAAGGGGTTTGGTAAAGATAGAAGGGAGTGGGATTTGGTAAAGATAGAGTGGAGTGGGGTTTGGGTGAAGATAGAGGGGAGTGGGGTTTGGTAAAGATAGTGCGGAGTGGGGTTTGGGTGAAGATAGAGGGGAGTGGGGTTTGGGTAAAGATAGAGGTGAGTGGGGTTCGGTAAGGATATAGGGGAGAGGGTTTGATAAAGATAGAAGGGAGTGGGATTTGGTAAAGATAGAGGGGAGTGGGTTTTGTCTGAAGATAGAGGGGAGTGCGGTTTCGCTGTAGATAGAGGGAGTAGGGTTTGGTAAAGATTGAGGAGAGTGGGGTTTGGGCAAAGATAGAGGCGAGTGGGGTTTCGGTAAAGATAGACGGGAGTGGGGATTGGGTGAAGATAGAGGGGAGTGGGGTTTGGGTTAATACAGAGGGGAGTGGAGTTTGCGTAAAGATAGTGGCGAATGGGGTTTCGTAAAGATAGAGGGGGGTGGGGTTTGTGTAAATATAGAGGGGAGTAGAGTTTGGTAAAGATAGAGAGGAGTGGACTTTAGGTGAAGATATTCGGGAGTGCGGTTTGGGTAAAGATAGAGGGGAGTGGGGTTTGGGTGAAGTTAGAGGGGAGTGCGGTTTCGCTGAAGATAGAGGGGAGTGGGGTTTGGTAAAGATAGAGGGGAGTGGAGTTTGGGTAAAGATAGAGTGGAGTGGGGTTTGTGTGAAGATAAAGGAGAGTGGGTTTGGGTGAATATAGACATAGTGGAGTTTGGGTCATGATAGAGGGAGTGGGGTTTGGGTGAAGATAGAGGGGAGTGGAGTTTGGGTAAAGATAGAGGGGAGTGGGGTTTGGGTGAAGATAGAGGGGAGTGGGGTTTGGTTGAAGATAGAGGGGAGTGGGGTTTGGGTGAACATAGAGGGGAGTGGGGTTTGGTAAAGATAGAGGGGAGCGGGGTTTGGTAAAGATAGTGGGGAGAGGGATTTAGTAAAGATAGAGGGGAGTGGGGTTTGGGTGAAGATAGAGGGGATTGGGGTTTGGTAAAGATAGAGCGGAGTGGGGTTTGGGTGAAGATAGAGGGGAGTGTGGTTTGGGGGAAGATAGAGGGGAGTGGGGTTTGGCAAAGATAGACGGGAGTGGGGTTTGGGGGAAGAAATAGGGGAGTGGGGTTTGGTAAAGATAGAGGGGAGTGGGGTTTTGTAAAGTTAGTGGTGAGTGGGGTTTGGGTGAAGATAGAGGGGAGTGGGGTTTGGCAAAGATAGAGGGGAATGGGGTTTGATAAAGATAGAGGGGAGTGGGGTTTGGTAAACATAAAGGCGTTTGGGTTTGGGTATAGATAGAGGGGAGTGGGGTTTGGGTGAAGATAGAGGGGATTGGGGTTTGGTAAAGACAGAGGGGAGTGGGATTTGGGTGAAGATAGAGGGGAGTGTGTTTGGGGGAACACAGAGGCGAGTGTGGTTTGGGTAAAGATAGAAGAGAGTGGGGTTTGGGTGAAGATGGAGGGGAGTCGGGTTTGGTAAATATAGAAGGGAGTGGGGTTTGGGTAAAGAAATAGGGGAGTGGGGTTTGGTAAAGATAGAGGGGAGTGGGGTTTGGTAAAGTTAGTGGTGAGTGGGGTTTGGGTGAAGATAGAGGGGAGTGGGTTTGATAAAGATAGACGGGAGTTGGATTTGGGTGAAGATAGAGGGGAGTGGGGTTTGGTAAAGATAGAGAGAAGTGGGATTTGGATAAAGATATATATGGGAGTGGGGTTTCGTAAAGATAGTGGTGAGTGGGTTTTGGATGTAGACACGGTAGTTGGGTTTTCTAAAGATAGAGGGGTGTGTTGTTTGGGTAAAGACAGATGGGAAAGGGGTTTGGTAAAGATAGAAGGGAGTGGGATTTGGTAAAGATAGAGTGGAGTGGGGTTTGGGTGAAGATAGAGGGGAGTGGGGTTTGGTAAAGATAGTGCGGAGTGGGGTTTGGGTGAAGATAGAGGGGAGTGGGGTTTGGGTAAAGATAGAGGTGAGTGGGGTTAGGTAAGGATATAGGGGAGAGGGTTTGATAAAGATAGAAGGGAGTGGGATTTGGTAAAGATAGAGGGGAGTGGGTTTTGTCTGAAGATAGAGGGGAGTGCGGTTTCGCTGTAGATAGAGGGAGTAGGGTTTGGTAAAGATTGAGGAGAGTGGGGTTTGGGCAAAGATAGAGGCGAGTGGGGTTTCGGTAAAGATAGACGGGAGTGAGGATTGGGTGAAGATAGAGGGGAGTGGGGTTTGGGTTAATACAGAGGGGAGTGGAGTTTGCGTAAAGATAGTGGCGAATGGGGTTTCGTAAAGATAGAGGGGGGTGGGGTTTGTGTAAATATAGAGGGGAGTAGAGTTTGGTAAAGATAGAGAGGAGTGGACTTTAGGTGAAGATATTCGGGAGTGCGGTTTGGGTAAAGATAGAGGGGAGTGGGGTTTGGGTGAAGTTAGAGGGGAGTGCGGTTTCGCTGAAGATAGAGGGGAGTGGGGTTTGGTAAAGATAGAGGGGAGTGGAGTTTGGGTAAAGATAGAGTGGAGTGGGGTTTGTGTGAAGATAAAGGAGAGTGGGTTTGGGTGAATATAGACAGGAGTGGAGTTTGGGTCATGATAGAGGGAGTGGGGTTTGGGTGAAGATAGAGGGGAGTGGAGTTTGGGTAAAGATAGAGGGGAGTGGGGTTTGGGTGAAGATAGAGGGGAGTGGGGTTTGGTTGAAGATAGAGGGGAGTGGGGTTTGGGTGAACATAGAGGGGAGTGGGGTTTGGTAAAGATAGAGGGGAGCGGGGTTTGGTAAAGATAGTGGGGAGAGGGATTTAGTAAAGATAGAGGGGAGTGGGGTTTGGGTGAAGATAGAGGGGATTGGGGTTTGGTAAAGATAGAGCGGAGTGGGGTTTGGGTGAAGATAGAGGGGAGTGTGGTTTGGGGGAAGATAGAGGGGAGTGGGGTTTGGCAAAGATAGACGGGAGTGGGGTTTGGGGGAAGAAATAGGGGAGTGGGGTTTGGTAAAGATAGAGGGGAGTGGGGTTTTGTAAAGTTAGTGGAGAGTGGGGTTTGGGTGAAGATAGAGGGGAGTGGGGTTTGGCAAAGATAGAGGGGAATGGGGTTTGATAAAGATAGAGGGGAGTGGGGTTTGGTAAACATAAAGGCGTTTGGGTTTGGGTATAGATAGAGGGGAGTGGGGTTTGGGTGAAGATAGAGGGGATTGGGGTTTGGTAAAGATAGAGGGGAGTGGGATTTGGGTGAAGATAGAGGGGAGTGTGTTTGGGGGAACACAGAGGCGAGTGTGGTTTGGGTAAAGATAGAAGAGAGTGGGGTTTGGGTGAAGATGGAGGGGAGTCGGGTTTGGTAAATATAGAAGGGAGTGGGGTTTGGTAAAGATAGAGGGGAGTGGGGTTTGGTAAAGTTAGTGGTGAGTGGGGTTTGGGTGAAGATAGAGGGGAGTGGGTTTGATAAAGATAGAGGGGAGTGGGATTTGGTAAAGATAGAGGGGAGTTGGATTTGGTAAAGATAGACGGGAGTTGGATTTGGGTGAAGATAGAGGGGAGTGGGGTTTGGTAAAGATAGAGAGAAGTGGGGTTTGGATAAAGATATATATGGGAGTGGGGTTTCGTAAAGATAGTGGTGAGTGGGTTTTGGATGTAGACACGGTAGTTGGGTTTTCTAAAGATAGAGGGGTGTGTTGTTTGGGTAAAGACAGATGGGAAAGGGGTTTGGTAAAGATAGAAGGGAGTGGGATTTGGTAAAGATAGAGTGGAGTGGGGTTTGGGTGAAGATAGAGGGGAGTGGGGTTTGGTAAAGATAGTGCGGAGTGGGGTTTGGGTGAAGATAGAGGGGAGTGGGGTTTGGGTAAAGATAGAGGTGAGTGGGGTTCGGTAAGGATATAGGGGAGAGGGTTTGATAAAGATAGAAGGGAGTGGGATTTGGTAAAGATAGAGGGGAGTGGGTTTTGTCTGAAGATAGAGGGGAGTGCGGTTTCGCTGTAGATAGAGGGAGTAGGGTTTGGTAAAGATTGAGGAGAGTGGGGTTTGGGCAAAGATAGAGGCGAGTGGGGTTTCGGTAAAGATAGACGGGAGTGGGGATTGGGTGAAGATAGAGGGGAGTGGGGTTTGGGTTAATACAGAGGGGAGTGGAGTTTGCGTAAAGATAGTGGCGAATGGGGTTTCGTAAAGATAGAGGGGGGTGGGGTTTGTGTAAATATAGAGGGGAGTAGAGTTTGGTAAAGATAGAGAGGAGTGGACTTTAGGTGAAGATATTCGGGAGTGCGGTTTGGGTAAAGATAGAGGGGAGTGGGGTTTGGGTGAAGTTAGAGGGGAGTGCGGTTTCGCTGAAGATAGAGGGGAGTGGGGTTTGGTAAAGATAGAGGGGAGTGGAGTTTGGGTAAAGATAGAGTGGAGTGGGGTTTGTGTGAAGATAAAGGAGAGTGGGTTTGGGTGAATATAGACAGGAGTGGAGTTTGGGTCATGATAGAGGGAGTGGGGTTTGGGTGAAGATAGAGGGGAGTGGAGTTTGGGTAAAGATAGAGGGGAGTGGGGTTTGGGTGAAGATAGAGGGGAGTGGGGTTTGGTTGAAGATAGAGGGGAGTGGGGTTTGGGTGAACATAGAGGGGAGTGGGGTTTGGTAAAGATAGAGGGGAGCGGGGTTTGGTAAAGATAGTGGGGAGAGGGATTTAGTAAAGATAGAGGGGAGTGGGGTTTGGATGAAGATAGAGGGGATTGGGGTTTGGTAAAGATAGAGCGGAGTGGGGTTTGGGTGAAGATAGAGGGGAGTGTGGTTTGGGGGAAGATAGAGGGGAGTGGGGTTTGGCAAAGATAGACGGGAGTGGGGTTTGGGGGAAGAAATAGGGGAGTGGGGTTTGGTAAAGATAGAGGGGAGTGGGGTTTTGTAAAGTTAGTGGTGAGTGGGGTTTGGGTGAAGATAGAGGGGAGTGGGGTTTGGCAAAGATAGAGGGGAATGGGGTTTGATAAAGATAGAGGGGAGTGGGGTTTGGTAAACATAAAGGCGTTTGGGTTTGGGTATAGATAGAGGGGAGTGGGGTTTGGGTGAAGATAGAGGGGATTGGGGTTTGGTAAAGACAGAGGGGAGTGGGATTTGGGTGAAGATAGAGGGGAGTGTGTTTGGGGGAACACAGAGGCGAGTGTGGTTTGGGTGAAGATAGAAGAGAGTGGGGTTTGGGTGAAGATGGAGGGGAGTCGGGTTTGGTAAATATAGAAGGGAGTGGGGTTTGGGTAAAGAAATAGGGGAGTGGGGTTTGGTAAAGATAGAGGGGAGTGGGGTTTGGTAAAGTTAGTGGTGAGTGGGGTTTGGGTGAAGATAGAGGGGAGTGGGTTTGATAAAGATAGACGGGAGTTGGATTTGGGTGAAGATAGAGGGGAGTGGGGTTTGGTAAAGATAGAGAGAAGTGGGGTTTGGATAAAGATATATATGGGAGTGGGGTTTCGTAAAGATAGTGGTGAGTGGGTTTTGGATGTAGACACGGTAGTTGGGTTTTCTAAAGATAGAGGGGTGTGTTGTTTGGGTAAAGACAGATGGGAAAGGGGTTTGGTAAAGATAGAAGGGAGTGGGATTTGGTAAAGATAGAGTGGAGTGGGGTTTGGGTGAAGATAGAGGGGAGTGGGGTTTGGTAAAGATAGTGCGGAGTGGGGTTTGGGTGAAGATAGAGGGGAGTGGGGTTTGGGTAAAGATAGAGGTGAGTGGGGTTCGGTAAGGATATAGGGGAGAGGGTTTGATAAAGATAGAAGGGAGTGGGATTTGGTAAAGATAGAGGGGAGTGGGTTTTGTCTGAAGATAGAGGGGAGTGCGGTTTCGCTGTAGATAGAGGGAGTAGGGTTTGGTAAAGATTGAGGAGAGTGGGGTTTGGGCAAAGATAGAGGCGAGTGGGGTTTCGGTAAAGATAGACGGGAGTGGGGATTGGGTGAAGATAGAGGGGAGTGGGGTTTGGGTTAATACAGAGGGGAGTGGAGTTTGCGTAAAGATAGTGGCGAATGGGGTTTCGTAAAGATAGAGGGGGGTGGAGTTTGGGTAAAGATAGAGTGGAGTGGGGTTTGTGTGAAGATAAAGGAGAGTGGGTTTGGGTGAATATAGACAGGAGTGGAGTTTGGGTCATGATAGAGGGAGTGGGGTTTGGGTGAAGATAGAGGGGAGTGGAGTTTGGGTAAAGATAGAGGGGAGTGGGGTTTGGGTGAAGATAGAGGGGAGTGGGGTTTGGTTGAAGATAGAGGGGAGTGGGGTTTGGGTGAACATAGAGGGGAGTGGGGTTTGGTAAAGATAGAGGGGAGCGGGGTTTGGTAAAGATAGTGGGGAGAGGGATTTAGTAAAGATAGAGGGGAGTGGGGTTTGGGTGAAGATAGAGGGGATTGGGGTTTGGTAAAGATAGAGCGGAGTGGGGTTTGGGTGAAGATAGAGGGGAGTGTGGTTTGGGGGAAGATAGAGGGGAGTGGGGTTTGGCAAAGATAGACGGGAGTGGGGTTTGGGGGAAGAAATAGGGGAGTGGGGTTTGGTAAAGATAGAGGGGAGTGGGGTTTTGTAAAGTTAGTGGAGAGTGGGGTTTGGGTGAAGATAGAGGGGAGTGGGGTTTGGCAAAGATAGAGGGGAATGGGGTTTGATAAAGATAGAGGGGAGTGGGGTTTGGTAAACATAAAGGCGTTTGGGTTTGGGTATAGATAGAGGGGAGTGGGGTTTGGGTGAAGATAGAGGGGATTGGGGTTTGGTAAAGATAGAGGGGAGTGGGATTTGGGTGAAGATAGAGGGGAGTGTGTTTGGGGGAACACAGAGGCGAGTGTGGTTTGGGTAAAGATAGAAGAGAGTGGGGTTTGGGTGAAGATGGAGGGGAGTCGGGTTTGGTAAATATAGAAGGGAGTGGGGTTTGGGTAAAGAAATAGGGGAGTGGGGTTTGGTAAAGATAGAGGGGAGTGGGGTTTGGTAAAGTTAGTGGTGAGTGGGGTTTGGGTGAAGATAGAGGGGAGTGGGTTTGATAAAGATAGAGGGGAGTGGGATTTGGTAAAGATAGAGGGGAGTTGGATTTGGTAAAGATAGAGGGGAGTTGGATTTGGTAAAGATAGACGGGAGTTGGATTTGGGTGAAGATAGAGGGGAGTGGGGTTTGGTAAAGATAGAGAGAAGTGGGGTTTGGATAAAGATATATATGGGAGTGGGGTTTCGTAAAGATAGTGGTGAGTGGGTTTTGGATGTAGACACGGTAGTTGGGTTTTCTAAAGATAGAGGGGTGTGTTGTTTGGGTAAAGACAGATGGGAAAGGGGTTTGGTAAAGATAGAAGGGAGTGGGATTTGGTAAAGATAGAGTGGAGTGGGGTTTGGGTGAAGATAGAGGGGAGTGGGGTTTGGTAAAGATAGTGCGGAGTGGGGTTTGGGTGAAGATAGAGGGGAGTGGGGTTTGGGTAAAGATAGAGGTGAGTGGGGTTAGGTAAGGATATAGGGGAGAGTGTTTGATAAAGATAGAAGGGAGTGGGATTTGGTAAAGATAGAGGGGAGTGGGTTTTGTCTGAAGATAGAGGGGAGTGCGGTTTCGCTGTAGATAGAGGGAGTAGGGTTTGGTAAAGATTGAGGAGAGTGGGGTTTGGGCAAAGATAGAGGCGAGTGGGGTTTCGGTAAAGATAGACGGGAGTGGGGATTGGGTGAAGATAGAGGGGAGTGGGGTTTGGGTTAATACAGAGGGGAGTGGAGTTTGCGTAAAGATAGTGGCGAATGGGGTTTCGTAAAGATAGAGGGGGGTGGGGTTTGTGTAAATATAGAGGGGAGTAGAGTTTGGTAAAGATAGAGAGGAGTGGACTTTAGGTGAAGATATTCGGGAGTGCGGTTTGGGTAAAGATAGAGGGGAGTGGGGTTTGGGTGAAGTTAGAGGGGAGTGCGGTTTCGCTGAAGATAGAGGGGAGTGGGGTTTGGTAAAGTTAGAGGGGAGTGGAGTTTGGGTAAAGATAGAGTGGAGTGGGGTTTGTGTGAAGATAAAGGAGAGTGGGTTTGGGTGAATATAGACATAGTGGAGTTTGGGTCATGATAGAGGGAGTGGGGTTTGGGTGAAGATAGAGGGGAGTGGAGTTTGGGTAAAGATAGAGGGGAGTGGGGTTTGGGTGAAGATAGAGGGGAGTGGGGTTTGGTTGAAGATAGAGGGGAGTGGGGTTTGGGTGAACATAGAGGGGAGTGGGGTTTGGTAAAGATAGAGGGGAGCGGGGTTTGGTAAAGATAGTGGGGAGAGGGATTTAGTAAAGATAGAGGGGAGTGGGGTTTGGGTGAAGATAGAGGGGATTGGGGTTTGGTAAAGATAGAGCGGAGTGGGGTTTGGGTGAAGATAGAGGGGAGTGTGGTTTGGGGGAAGATAGAGGGGAGTGGGGTTTGGCAAAGATAGACGGGAGTGGGGTTTGGGGGAAGAAATAGGGGAGTGGGGTTTGGTAAAGATAGAGGGGAGTGGGGTTTTGTAAAGTTAGTGGAGAGTGGGGTTTGGGTGAAGATAGAGGGGAGTGGGGTTTGGCAAAGATAGAGGGGAATGGGGTTTGATAAAGATAGAGGGGAGTGGGGTTTGGTAAACATAAAGGGTTTTGGGTTTGGGTATAGATAGAGGGGAGTGGGGTTTGGGTGAAGATAGAGGGGATTGGGGTTTGGTAAAGATAGAGGGGAGTGGGATTTGGGTGAAGATAGAGGGGAGTGTGTTTGGGGGAACACAGAGGCGAGTGTGGTTTGGGTAAAGATAGAAGAGAGTGGGGTTTGGGTGAAGATGGAGGGGAGTCGGGTTTTGTAAATATAGAAGGGAGTGGGGTTTGGGTAAAGAAATAGGGGAGTGGGGTTTGGTAAAGATAGAGGGGAGTGGGGTTTGGTAAAGTTAGTGGTGAGTGGGGTTTGGGTGAAGATAGAGGGGAGTGGGTTTGATAAAGATAGAGGGGAGTGGGATTTGGTAAAGATAGAGGGGAGTTGGATTTGGTAAAGATAGAGGGGAGTTGGATTTGGTAAAGATAGACGGGAGTTGGATTTGGGTGAAGATAGAGGGGAGTGGGGTTTGGTAAAGATAGAGAGAAGTGGGGTTTGGATAAAGATATATATGGGAGTGGGGTTTCGTAAAGATAGTGGTGAGTGGGTTTTGGATGTAGACACGATGGTTGGGTTTTCTAAAGATAGAGGGGTGTGTTGTTTGGGTAAAGACAGATGGGAAAGGGGTTTGGTAAAGATAGAAGGGAGTGGGATTTGGTAAAGATAGAGTGGAGTGGGGTTTGGGTGAAGATAGAGGGAGTGGGGTTTGGTAAAGATAGTGCGGAGTGGGGCTTGGGTGAAGATAGAGGGGAGTGGGGTTTGGGTAAAGATAGAGGTGAGTGGGGTTAGGTAAAGATATAGGGGAGAGGGTTTGATAAAGATAGAAGGGAGTGGGATTTGGTAAAGATAGAGGGGAGTGGGTTTTGTCTGAAGATAGAGGGGAGTGCGGTTTCGCTGTAGATAGAGGGAGTAGGGTTTGGTAAAGATTGAGGAGAGTGGGGTTTGGGCAAAGATAGAGGCGAGTGGGGTTTCGGTAAAGATAGACGGAGTGGGGATTGGGTGAAGATAGAGGGGAGTGGGGTTTGGGTTAATACAGAGGGGAGTGGAGTTTGCGTAAAGATAGTGGCGAATGGGGTTTCGTAAAGATAGAGGGGGGTGGGGTTTGTGTAAATATAGAGGGGAGTAGAGTTTGGTGTAAAGATAGAGAGGAGTGGACTTTAGGTGAAGATATTGGGGAGTGCGGTTTGGGTAAAGATAGAGGGGAGTGGGGTTTGGGTAAAGAAATAGGGGAGTGGGGTTTTATGTGAAGATAGAGGGGAGTAGGGTTTGGGTGAAGATAGAGGGGAGTGGGTTTTCGTGAAGATAGAGTGGAGTTGAATTTGGTTAAAGATAGAGGCGAATGGGGTTTCGTAAAGATGGAGGGGGTGAGATTTTTGTAAAGATAGAGGGGAGTGGGGTTTGGTAAAGATAGAGTGGAGTGGGGTTTGGTTAAGGATAGAGGGGAGTAGGGTTTGGGTGAAGATAGAGGGGAGTAGGGTTTGGGTGAAGATAGAGTGGAGTGGGATTTTGGTAAAGATAAACGGGAGTGGGGTTTGGTAAAAATAGAGGGGAGCGGGATTTGGGAAAAATAGAGGGGAGTGGGGTTGGTAAAGATAAAGAGGATTGAGTTTGGGTATAGATAGAGGGGAATGGCTTTTGATAAAGATAGAGGGGAGTGGGGTTTGGCAAAGAAAAAGGGGATTGGGTTTGGTATAGATACAGGGTACTGGGGTTTGGGTAAAGATAGAGGGCAGTGGGGTTTGGTAAAGATAGAGGGGAGTGGGGTTTGGTAAAGATAGAGGGGAGTGGGGTTTGGGTGAATATAGAGGGGAGTGGAGTTTGGGTCATGATAGAGGGAGTGGGGTTTGGGTGAAGATAGAGGGGAGCAGGGTTTGGGTGAGGATAGAGGGGAGTGGGTTTTCGTAAAGATAGAGGGGAGTGGAATTTGGTTAAAGATAGAGGCGAATGGGGTTTCGTAAAGATGGAGGGGGGTGGGATTTTTGTAAAGATAGAGGGGAGTGGAGTTTGGTAAAGATAGAGAGGAGTGCAGTTTGGGTGAAAGAG
The DNA here is from genome assembly GCF_030028105.1 of Mobula birostris. Classification (NCBI taxonomy): domain Eukaryota; kingdom Metazoa; phylum Chordata; class Chondrichthyes; order Myliobatiformes; family Myliobatidae; genus Mobula; species Mobula birostris. The sequence continues at coordinate 64,826 of NW_027275134.1, forward strand.
GGGAGTGCGGTCTGGGTTAAGATAGAGGGGAGTGGGGTTTGGGTAAAGATAGATGGGAGTGGGGTATGGTAAAGATAGAGGTGAGTGGGGTTTGGGTGAAGATAGAGGGGAGTGGGGTTTGAGTAAAGATAGAGGGGAGTGGGGTTTGGGTGAAGATAGAGGGGAGTGGAATTTGGTTAAAGATAGAGGCGAATGGGGTTTCGTAAAGATGGAGGGGGGTGGGATTTTTGTAAAGATAGAGGGGAGTGGCGTTTGGTAAAGATAGAGAGGAGTGGAGTTTGGGTGAAAGAGGGGAGTGCGGTCTGGGTTTAGATAGAGGGGAGTGGGGTTTGGGTAAAGATAGATGGGAGTGGGGTTTGGTAAAGATAGAGGTGAGTGGGGTTTGGGTGAAGATAGAGGGGAGTGGGGTTTCGTTAGGATAGAGGGGAGTGGGTTTTGAGTAAAGATAGAGGGGAGTGGGGTTTGGGTGAAGATAGAGGGGAGTGGGGTTTGGTTGAAGATAGAGGGGAGTGGGGTTTGGGTGAACATAGAGGGGAGTGGAGTTTGGTAAAGATAGAGGGGAGCGGGGTTTGGTAAAGATAGTGGGGAGAGGGATTTAGTAAAGATAGAGGGGAGTGGGGTTTGGGTGAAGATAGAGGGGATTGGGGTTTGGTAAAGATAGTGCGGAGTGGGGTTTGGGTGAAGATAGAGGGGAGTGGGGTTTGGGTAAAGATAGAGGTGAGTGGGGTTAGGTAAGGATATAGGGGAGAGGGTTTGATAACGATAGAAGGGAGTGGGATTTGGTAAAGATTGAGGGGAGTGGGTTTTGTCTGAAGATAGAGGGGAGTGCGGCTTCGCTGTAGATAGAGGGAGTAGGGTTTGGTAAAGATTGAGGAGAGTGGGGTTTGGGCAAAGATAGAGGCGAGTGGGGTTTCGGTAAAGATAGACGGGAGTGGGGATTGGGTGAAGATAGAGGGGAGTGGGGTTTCGTTAGGGTAGAGGGGAGTGGGGTTTGGGTGAAGATAGAGGGGAGTGGGGTTTGGGTGAATACAGAGGGGAGTGGAGTTTGCGTGAAGATAGTGGCGAATGGGGTTTCGTAAAGATAGAGGGTGGTGGGGTTTGTGTAAATATAGAGGGGAGTAGAGTTTGGTAAAGATAGAGAGGAGTGGAGTTTAGGTGAAGATATTGGGGAGTGCGGTTTGGGTAAAGATAGAGGGGAGTGGGGTTTGGGTGAAGTTAGAGGGGAGTGCGGTTTCGCTGAAGATACAGGGGAGTGGGGTTTGGTAAAGATAGAGGGGAGTGGAGTTTGGGTAAAGATAGAGTGGAGTGGGGTTTGTGTGAAGATAAAGGAGAGTGGGTTTGGGTGAATATAGACAGGAGTGGAGTTTGGGTCATGATAGAGGGAGTGGGGTTTGGGTGAAGATAGAGGGGAGTGGGAGTTTGGTAAGGATAGAGGGGAGTGGAGTTTGGGTAAAGATAGAGGGGAGTGGGGTTTGGGTGAAGATAGAGGCGAGTGGGTTTCCGTAAAGATAGAGTGGAGTGGGGTTTGGGTAAAGATAGAGGCGAATGGGGTTTCGTAAAAATGGAGCGGGGTGGGTTTTGGGTAAAGATAGAGGGAAGTGTAGTTTGGTAAAGATAGAGGGGAGTGCGGTCTGGGTTAAGGTAGAGGGGAGTGGTGTTTGGGCAAAGATAGAGGGGAGTGGGGTTTGGGTAAAGATAGACGGGAGTGGGGTTTGGTAAAGATAAAGGGGATGGGGTTTGAGTAAAGATAGAGGAGAGTGGGGTTTGATAGAGATAGAGGGGAGTGGGGTTTGGTAAAGATAAAGGGGATTGGGTTTGGGTATAGATAGAGGGGAGTGGGGTTTGGGTAAAGATAGAGGGCAGTGGGGTTTGGTAAGTATAAAGGTGAGAGAGTTTGATAAAGATAGAGGGGAGTGGGATTTGGTAAAGATAGAGGGGAGTGGGGTTTGGGTGAAGATAGAGGGAGTGGGGTTTGGTAAATATTGAGGGGAGTGGGGTTTGGGCAAAGATAGAGGTGAGTGCGGTCTGGGTTAAGATAGAGGGGAGTGGGGTTTGGGTGAAAGAGGGGAGTGCGGTCTGGGTTTAGATAGAGGGGAGTGGGGTTTGGGTAAAGATAGATGGGAGTGGGGTTTGGTAAAGATAGAGGTGAGTGGGGTTTGGGTGAAGATAGAGGGGAGTGGGGTTTGGGTAAAGATAGAGGGGAGTGGGGTTTCGTTATGATAGAGGGGAGTGGGGTTTGAGTAAAGATAGAGGGGAGTGGGGTTTGGGTGAAGATAGAGGGGAGTGGGGTTTGGTTGAAGATAGAGGGGAGTGGGGTTTGGGTGAACATAGAGGGGAGTGGAGTTTGGTAAAGATAGAGGGGAGCGGGGTTTGGTAAAGATAGTGGGGAGAGGGATTTAGTAAAGATAGAGGGGAGTGGGGTTTGGGTGAAGATAGAGGGGATTGGGGTTTGGTAAAGATAGAGCGGAGTGGGGTTTGGGTGAAGATAGAGCGGAGTGTGGTTTGGGGGAAGATAGAGGGGAGTGGGGTTT